>NC_034600.1:45132489-45151133 GCF_900095145.1 Mus pahari | reverse complement strand
AAGGGAGAAAGGGAGAAAGGGAGAAAGGGAGGAAGGAAGGAAGGAAGGAAGGAAGGAAGGAAGGAAGGAAGGAAGGAAGGAAGGAAGGAAGGAAGATAGGAAGGGGAAAGGAAGAAAAATCTAGACATGGTGGTGTGTGCCTGTTACCCTAGCATTGGGGAGCAGAGACAGACGGATCCTGAGAGCATGCTGGCTAAATGATAAAAGTCTAGATCAGTGAGAGATGATGTCTAAAAGAAATAAGGCAGAGAGTGATGCAGGGAGGACACCTGACCTCCCCTGAGTTGCACATGCATGCACAGGGACAAGCAGACTTACATATTTATGTACATGCAACACACACACACACACACACACACACACACACACACACACACACACAAAGGATAGAAGGCGTGGCAAGAGATTAACAGTAGTGTTAATTTTCAGACTGATTTCCCACTAATGTTTTCACTGGAGTGCTTAGCCCGGGTGGACAATACACTGGGAAGTGTATTATCCTAGTGGGTATTCAGCCTGCTTGTTTAACCTGCCCATAAGAGAACAATGTAATCACTAACCTTACATGCCTTGGATTTTCCATATAAACAGCTTAACTAACATATAGCTATAATGCTAAGTTATATACTTTTCATGCTTCTGACGTAGAGCAGAGCATGCTTTATGCAAGTGCCATGATAATCATTTGCTAGAAAGAGCGAATAGGCTGAAAGTACCTATAAAATGAATGTCCAGCGTCAATCCTGAAAGCACCATTCAGGTATTACATGGTAGTATTTGCCCACGCAAACATGCATATGTATTTAGGTATGCATGTGAACATACACATACAAATACACATATACCACATGCACAAAAACATGCAAAGAAGGAAAGAACCCAAGTCCTATGGAAAATGGAAAGGATGCTCTGGAAAGAGTTGCAAATGTGTATTTGTTTTCCTACAGATTAGAAAAAGAGGGCATTTCCCAATGCCAGAACTTCGGCTGTCAATTTCATTTCCCAATCTGACGTCAGATGGCTATCCTGTACTGTACCCAACTGGATGGTCATCTTCTGATGTAAGTCATGGATGGTTTTCAATTTTGTCATTTTCAAATTTTCTTTTCAAAATTCCTGTTAAAAATTACATTTCCATTTACTCATTTATTTTGTATGAGGAGGTTGGCTTGCACGTAACATGGTGCACAGAGGACGTCAGAGGGCAGCTCGTAGTAGTCAGTTCTCTCCACCACGTGGGCCTGCAGTTTGGTGACTCAGGGTTATCAGGCTTGGCATCAAGTGCCTTTCACCAGAGGCCCTGGGACAGAACTCAAGTCACTGGGATAGCAGTAAATACTTCTTACCCGTTAAGCCCATCTCTCCAGCCCACTGCTACACTCTTCAGCTGATATGTAAGCCTTGGGTTATGCATGACACTTGTCGTAAGTGTGGTTCTGGTAAAGAAAAACATGGAGAAGCAAGTAAAAATTATTAACTACTCCTATCAATGACTTGGAATATATAAGCTCAATAACCAGTGCTCTGGTAACAAACTACAGAAAGCGAGGAGCTAGACATGACAGTTTATTAACAACACTGAGGGAGAGCAGTCCAGTGTCGAGGTGCTGACGCTGGAGATGCCATCTTGGCCATGCTTGCCCTCCCAGCATCTCGTGTTTGCTGGTACCTCTGTGTATCCCTTGACTCCATCCCTCCTGTGATTCTGTGTTCATTTCTGCCCTGATGTTTTTGTGCACCCCTACTTGCATTTTTCTGAAATGTGAGATGTTCTTACCTGGAACATTCTATTTAATCACACCCACAAAGACTGAGATTGCAGATAAGATTGTAGTCACAGGCTCAGGATGCTCGAACTCAGGCATGTCCTTTAGGAACCATGGTGCAGTCCATTAGATATTAGGTAATTAATTGAAGTTGGTACTTGAAATGTTCATCGCACTTTTAATTTATTTGAGGGAGTCAATTCAATAAAGAAGCCTCATGTTTTTTGTCTAACTATACATGACTATACACAAAAGAGCAAATTGCTACTTACTTAACCCCAAATTGTCCCAGCATGGTGGTCCCACTGTACTTATAACAGAATAGACTCTGTTCTGCTTATTACTATTATTATGTATTTATTATTGTTGTTGTTAATCATTCTCTGTTTAGTGTCTAGACCACAGAAAGCCACTCCCTGTTAAGTTAGTGAATGCCTGAGTTCAACATTTAACATCATGCCTTCTTTTCACCCAGTTTTTAAACACTAAAGCATTCTCAGAATTAAAAATAAAAACATAGCAACAGGATTATTTGCTGTGAAATCATTTAATTATTTTACTAAGGGCAAGGAAAAAAGAAACCTCTGGAATTTCCCTCGAGTTCAAGAAAACAAGCACCTTATGGAGCAACATATGCTAATCCTTTCTTTTGTCCTCAATAGAATGTATACATATACATTATATTATTTATATATATTTATATCTGAATTTAAACATCTATGTATAATGTATAGATAATACAATATCTATAATTTAATATATAGAGAGATTGTGGAAATTTATCAGATTTTTCTTTGAAAAACTATAAAATTGATAATTGTGAGCTCTGTTGCAGTTGCAAGGGCCATGAAGACAGTGATTATTACCTGGGGTAGAAATACATGGAAAATCTTCCCTGTATATATATATGTACATGTATGTGTGTATATGTGTATATGCATATGTATATGTGTGTATATGTATATATGTGTATGTAGGTATATATATATGTATGTATATAAAATCAATGACTGTCATTCACAGATCCCTAATATTATTGTACCAACTCACCTTGTTCTCTTGCCTTGGGCAGTGTCTAATGAGGAAATATTTCCTTTCTTAGAATGTGAACTGCAGACCTCGGAGCCTTGAGGATCCTTTGGGTATTAACTCTGGGAAGAAAATGACAATATCAAAGTCTGAGGTTCTCAAAAGAGGCACAATCCAGGTAAACTAAGCTCTGTTAATTTTTTTCTTTACGCTTTCCACGTACAGCATATCCCATGCCAACCTAGAAACATATATCTGAAGCATTTTAATATAAAGCCTGTGATCAGACTCCAAGCACTATAACGTGGATCTCTGACCATCCAACAGGATTGCAGTACCTGCAAGATTGCCACCATCACGTGTCATCTCCTTCCTTCGGACGTGAGTCAAGTGAATGTCTCACTCACCTTGTGGAAACCAACTTTCATAAAAGTAAGTGTTAGTTCACTGTGCAGTAATAAATCACAGCATTGCTGTGGAAAGAACACGAGGCTGGGAGTGTCCAAGAATGTGACCTAAGACCAGCTCTCCTGCACCAGCTATGTGGGGCTCATCTTCCCCGTCTGCCAATCATAAAGTTTTCTCCAAAGTTCCCTGTCAGATGCAAAGTTCTTGGGCTCTCTCATCGTTCATCCTTGCACTGTACGCTGTTATTGAGGTTTGTACTTAGCTTAATAGTTTGGGACCGAGTTAGGATTCAGAGGATGATATAATGACATTCCTTGGTGTGATTAACAAAGTAGAAAGCTTGAATACATTAGAGTGGCGATTTATTTTTGGACTGTCTATTCAAGTATTTCCTTTATCCCTTACAAAGCCACATCCATCCGAATGCAGGCCATTTTAAAATAGTTTGTAATACTTTGTAACTTTTGTTCATTTCTTTAAAGAAATATTTAGTTGATCGTATGGATCTAAGAATTTTAGGTTTGTCCCTCTTAAGATGGTAATATGTCATCAAGGTTTAATATTGTTTCATGCACAATCTTTGATAAGTAGCTATGCATAGTCTTCATTATTGGAATGTAGCTATCCCATACATACCTAGATGCAGGTAAGTCCGAAGTTTATTTTTCTAGAGAAAAATCTGAGTGGAAGTTATTTTGAAATTTTCGTTCTCATTCTATAAAGAGGATCTAAGGGACAGTTTAATGGGGGAATGGGGAAATGAAGGAAGAGGTATCCCCAGTCACAAGTGTATTAATCTTGCAGAACAATCTCAGATTTCTTCTATTTTCTTTTTCAAATATTATACACATGTACACATGTATCTTGATGCCATCTACACCTCATTCCCCTTCCAGCCCCTATAAGAGCTACACCAGACATCATGCCTTCATTTTATAATTTGTTATTTATTTTTATTTATTAATCTACCAAATCCAATTAGTGGCACCCCTTAAGCATGATGTGAGGTCATCCACTGAGAAGGGGTGGGGTGGGGGTGGGGATGGGGGGCACCACTGGCCACATGCATAGCCATATTAAATAGACTTATCAGACTGTGTTTTATATTTCCGCATCTGTAACAATAATAAAGAGTAAGAGATAATGAATTTGAAAGGGAATGGGGGCTTGTGGGAAGGGCTGGAAAGAGGGGAGGGAGGGGGAATGATGGAACTATATTTTTATTTTAAAATATATTTTTAAAAAAGAGAGAAAGAAAGAAAGAAAGAAAGAAAGAAAGAAAGAAAGAAAGAAAGAAAGAAAGAAAGAAAGATGACTTTCCCAACCCCCTAAGTTCCTTAGCTAGAGGTGAGACCTCGGGAGCCTCTCCCCAGTCCGTACTGGAATTTTAGCTGGGTTGATCTTGCCCGACCTTATGTGTGTGACTGCAGAAAGTGCAGTGACTGTGCCGCACAGACAAGACCACCGTCATCTTGATTAGCGCGGAGCATTCATCTCGAACCCCACCTGCCTTTCAGGCACATTTTTCCAGCCTAAATCTTACCATACGGGGAGAACTTCAGAGTGAAAACTCATCGCTGACTTTAAGCAGCAGCAACCGGAAACGAGAGGTAAGTGCGGCTGCGCGGCTGGAAACATTGCAGCATTTAACTGCAAACTTGCCCAGGGTGTTCTGGCACCTGGACACCAGGGGCAAGTGCGGCTGCGCATCTGAAAATAATATACATTTCCCTGAAGACTTATCCATGGAGTTTTATGATCATATATACATGGGTGTAAGTAGTGACTGAACGGAGGCTCATGTCAGACATGGATTTGATTTCCACTGGCTTCTAATGTGATTTTCAGGCTTGGTCTTATTCCTTAGAAGCTAGGAAAGCCATCATGTTTACAACTCACCGGCCATGTTTGACTTTATCATCTCCTCCTCAGAAGACATTGTAAAATCTATTGACAGAAAATGCCTGTGTGTGTGTATATGTATATATGTTCACACACACACACACACACACACACACACACACACACACACACACACAATTTGTTTTAAAACTCCTTCATTTAGTCATTGGAAAATCCAAAACAAAGATGAAGTCATTCAAGCTGAGTCCTTGTTAAAAGTACAAGATTTTATCCATGACTTTTTAGAAAATTAAGCCAAAGGGCTTATTTTAGACAAAAGCATGATTTTCTCATCATATCCTAGGAACGTTTAGAAATCCCATCTGGGTGAGCCGTACCATTTAAGTTGTAAAACTCTGTTTCAAAGTGCTCTACTTTTTCGTCATAATAAATTTGATATTATGGGACATTTTGAGTAAATGAAAGGCATTCTCAAATGTAAACCAAATGTTTTCTCTGTATACAGTAATGAGATTAATTACACTGTTTGGTAGAAAGATTAAGCCCACCCGAACTCGGTGTCCCGGGAGTTCTGCTGGGTGTTTATCAGAGTTAACAACCATGTTTAATAATTTTCAGCTGGCTATTCAGATATCCAAAGATGGGCTCCCAGGCCGAGTGCCGCTGTGGGTTATCATCCTGAGCGCCTTCGCAGGACTCCTGCTATTAATGCTGCTTATATTAGCTCTGTGGAAGGTAAGCGCCACGGTTACTGCTAATGTTTACTCCAATCTAGCGGGTTTTTTGTGTTTTGGTATTTGTTTTTCTTGCTGAGCTACAACTATTATCATCCTTTTTGAGTTTTCTGTGATGACAAACTTCCTCTCTGGGAGATTTCCTCCAAGGAGAATATGCCCAAGTAGCTTTGGATTCCATAAACAGAATCTATGATCCTTCCCTAGCCAAGCTCCAAGACACAGTTCACGTTCAGCAAGCATCCTTCCTCCTCTGAAGTTCCTAGGCGCCAGTGTTCTCTGCAGTACCTGGCTTGGCCACACTGTGGTACCCAAGGCCTGGTTTCCACATTGTGCGTGGCACACAGACTGGTTTCCGGGCTTAGAAGCATCTCTCTGATTCACCCTGTGCCTGATGATGCCTCCTAGTCAGTGTGATGATGTCCTTCTAGTTAGTGTGAGCTCTGACTGAGCTCATATGGCATGACGTTAGGGCTCAAGGACAACCAGGCTGATATTAGGATGAGTTTCCGCTGACTTCATACCTCTGTTTAAACCAAACAAACCAAAGGGAATTTTCACCCACCTGTTTTTAATTCCTTAGTTTGAAAAAGCCAAGATATAAAAATAAAAACATTTCCAGAAAGGATTGTGTTGATACATACTTACAGCTTCTAAGATCCTCTCTGCCACCCACCAAAGGTCAGCTAACAAACTCTGGGCTGTCTTCAGGGGTCTGTTTAGTTAGATCAAACACCTTCCGGAAAGGCTGCGCAATTGCAACTCCGACTCTATGACAGGCAGTAGGAGCTAGCTCTTAGTAGGTGCTTACTGTGTCCCAGGAACTCTGTTAAGCACCCTGCTTTCCAGCATCCTTGTTATTATGACCCTTAGTGTAGAAATTATGTCTGCTTCTTCCTCCCAGAAATAAGACCCAGACTCAAAATATATTTATAATATCTGGGAAATTTTTAAAAATTGACTTGCATAACTTTTATCATAACACAGTTATAAGCATCCTATTTTATTAGTCATTATTGTTAATTTCTTACTAATTTATATCGCTTTTATCATCAAAATGTACAAATAGGATAAAACAAAACTTTGTGTCTGATCCTCGTTACAGCCATGTTTCAGGTACCCAGACCTGTGGATAAGGAGGATTGGTGTAGCATTACGTTTTAATCTTTTATTAATCGCTATTCATTTGCTTATTCAACATTTATACCACATTATGCATTGACCACCTACTTCTTGTCACGGGGTATTGAACTGGGTTAATTATATAAATTATAATACAGAAATTAAAACAGGAAAGCAAAACCCCATAGAAGGTCTAGGGGGTCACAAACTTACTTTTTGCTTTTCAGTACTCGGCTAAGATCGTCTTGGTTTAGTTTGCGTGAAGTACTGATTATATTCTTCTGGTCTCTAAGTACCCACTTCCCTTAGTAAAATTAATGTTTAGAAAATTTTGAGTGGAAAAGTTAAGATCAAGGTAGTTTCATCTGGAAGATAGACTTTTAGAAACATTTTTTAAAAGGAGGAGGCTGGGAAGGGGCGGAGTTTGAGAGGAAGGTGAGCCAATTGACAAACAGCTGGGAAGAACGGGAAGAAGGTGGATTTTAAATACTTGGCTCCCTCTCTGGAGAAGCCTCTGATTTGCTCTCACCTCAGGGCAGATGCTGAGCTTCCATGGTTGCCACCCAGGAAATGACTGGTGCTCAGGAAAACACAAAGTTATGGCAGCTTTCACGTTCACTTGTTCATACCACCCCTTACCTCATCTTCTAGCAACTACATCCTGGCGGACCACAGCCCTGACTAATGTCCTAATATGGAAGTGCATATTTTTCATCATTTGCTCTTTTAAGCCCTCCAGTGCTCAGTCATTAAGTGTGTAGTCCCCGGCAGAGATCACTTGGTTAGTAAGGTGCTCGGCTTACAAGTCAAGTAACACCCGAGTGCCCACCCAGGACACACAAAAAACAGTTCGACTGGTGAACTGGTTAAAGATGTCTTAGCATCTGCATTCTACATCCCTGGTTCAGTTTCCAGTACCTCTGAGCGCACTAGCTCTCACATGTGTGGTCCCCTATGCAGACACACACACAGTGACACACCTTTATACACAAAAAAATCAAATCTTTTTAAAAAGTTGTGCATATTGGCATGTGGCTGTTATGTGTGTATAGTCCCAGCACTGAATGTGGAGGCAAAAGGTCCCCACCCACACCCACTCCATCCCATCCCCTCCTCACCTCACCCCCAGGCTCTCTGGCTAATTCAGGCTAGTCTAATAAGCCAATGGGGGAAAAATGCCATCTGAAAAAGCAAAAGGAACTATGCCCAAGTTTGACTTCTGGCCTGTGCCTGCAAGCAGATTTCACTGCCCCTCCCCAAACATCCACAGGAGCATGCACATTCACATCAGTACCTACCTGTAGATCCACGTGATATGGATATAATACATTTGATAATAATAAACAATAAATTTAATAATAAATAATGAACTCACTCAAATTTTTTAAAAAATTAGAGCACACATTTTTTAAAAGCTACTTCCCTTGGACTAGGTTTGTTTTTTTTTTTTTTAATTTAAAATTAGGTTTAAAGAAGATTAAATTATGTAAATGAGATTTAATTTATTCAATAAATTTAAAAATAAGATTAGATAACTTCCAAATGCTTATCTAGTGTCAATTGTCTTTGTTCTCTCTATAATCTGAAGTAAATATAAGACTGAGAAGGTTTGCTGATGGTTCAATAATAAAGAATAATAAAATGTGACTTACATTAATTACTACATGATTTTTTCCCCTTATAGTCAATAGTTCCATTTTCTTTTTTGTTTTGTTTTTGTTTTTGTTTTTAGATATTTTCTTTATTTACATTTCAAATGTTATCCCCTTTCCTGGTTTCCCCAACGAAAACCCCCAATCCCCTCTCCCCCCCAACCCACCCACTCCTGCTTCCTGGCCCTGGCATTCCCCTACACTGGAGCATAGAGCCTTCACAGGACCAAGGGCCTCTCCTCCCATTGATGACCGACTAGGCCATCCTCTGCTGCATATGCAGCTGGAGCCATGAGTCCCACCATGTGTACTCTTTGGTTGGTGGTTTAGTCCCTGGGATCTCTGGGGGTACTGGTTAGTTCATACTGCTGTTCCTCCTATGGGGCTGCAGACTCCTTCAGCTCCTTGGGTCCTTTCTCTAGCTCCTCCATTGGAGGCCCTGCGCTTAGTCCAATGGTTGGATGTGAGCATCCACCTCTGTGTTTGTCAGGCACTGGCAGAGCCTAATGGTTCTATTTTCATAAGTAAATGACATGGGGTCTTTTGAGAGACTTCTGGCAAGCTTATGTGCAACATTCTGACCTACTTAGATTAATTCAGAAAATTCAGACATTGCCCTGATACTTACCTATGGCCATCTAGAAAGCTCGCTGTGAACTCTAACAATCTTAATTTGTGACCATTGGTTATTGGATGGAAATTTTTCTGTCTCTTAAGAAATTTGATGATGAGGAAAAGCCTCACAGAATGTGCCTCAGCAGCCTGCTTGTTCCACATATGCAGGATTTTTACTGGGAGAGATGCTTAACTGAGTGTAGTGAAATAGCCAAAGATGATGTAAGTGGTTTGATGAATGCCATCTACATTACATGCAGTATTAATTGGTCAGTTAAAATATACATCAGTTCTCTGAATTAAGTAGTGCCCAGATTTCCTAATTCATGATTAAATTAGGTTATATCCAAATAGGTTAGCATCTATTGCCTAAATCAAAATAATTAATTGTGTTATGATTTGTACTTTCTCAACAGATTGGATTCTTCAAAAGGCCACTAAAGAAGAAAATGGAGAAATGAAATATTTAAGGAAAAAAAAACAATAACAACTATTCAACAATCTATCCTCAGGTTTGCCTAAATCATGTGAGAAGAAATTCAGAAATATAGCCAAAGACATGGTCACATAACTCTGTAATCCATCATCCATCTGGGATTGCTTACTTGGAAAGAGACAGATCAAGTGTGACCCAGAAAGGCTACCCAAAGATACAGTGTAGAAAGCAATGGGAAATATTTTTAATAATTACTCATTTTTGCTGAGTAAGTGAAATGACAAAATGTTTTAAAGAAGAATCATCAGTATAAGTACGTTTATGTGTTTACGTGCCACACAGAGTATCTTAAGGGATGCACAAAAAGAGCTTTGTGTTCCGTGAAGCAGTTACTCTCAGCACAATATAAATAAAGAATCTCCCCTTGGTTATATTTTCAGAGTGACACTCAGCATTTGTAAATGACAACAGAGAATGATGTGAAAAGGAGGCTCTCCCAGTTCAAATGAGAAAAACTTTCCTTAGCCAAGCCCATATACAATATGGGCTGAAAATAGAATTAAATCATGGGTGACACTCAGTGACTTCATGGGTCCCATAAGTTGGAAAGAGTATTTTCTAGTATGATTGGAAAATAGTGCAGTTGAGCTTACATTCTATGTAGAATAGACAGTCAAGATGGCGTCCTTATTTAAAAATGAGCGCACTGAATCTATTAATTTAAACTTTTACAGAAAGTAAAACTGCTTAATTTATATTGAGCTCTAAAACGTAGAACTCCTTTATAATTTTATATATATGTAAAGTTGAAGCAGCCTGTGTAGCATAACAGAGATAAGTCATGAAAAGCCACACCGTGTTTCTTAATGAAACGCGAGCATACATAGGTGACCCAATGAAGCTGATGTCACCTTTGCTGAGTAGTTATTTAATGTTAGGGCTTCTGGAATGTGTCATTAAGTAGGGGGCTTCTCCACTCTGGTATAGGAATCATGTAAAACCACAAACTATGACTGTTTATTTTTAATTTTTTTTCAATTTTCTAAACACATTTTATTTTGTTATTGAAAAAGCAGTCACCCAGGCTAATGTTTATATTGCACCAAGAGCGCACTGCTTTCGAACATGGTGTATCAGAATTTAACTAGAAAACCAGGTAACTTAAAGAATTTATATCTTGAAAACATATACTAACAGAGACATACAACTCATTTGTTTGCACTTCTGTGTTCCTGAAGTAATCCCTAAGGCCCTTGGACTCTGCTGTAACATAAGCTTCCAGATTGCTCCATTTCAATTACAGTGAATGAATGTACAGTATCATCGTGTGTGAACTACTGCTGTCAAATGTGCCGATCCTCCTGCCCCAAAGCCACCTCTCAACATGATTGCCCACTGTAAGACCTGTCAATATCCAGAAGGAGCTGGGCTCCGCTCTCCTCAAAACCCAGCAAGCCAGTGGAGAAATTACATGCTATTGGTTTGATATTTTAAAAAAATTATTTCTGAGAATTATCTTAGGGCTCAGATTCAGCCTCTTGGCTTTCCATCCTTCCATGTCAAATCCTAAGGGTTAAAGGATGGATGATACTACAGTCATGCCTGGCTGGAAGAGAGATGGACGGGAAGCTAGAAGAAAGATGCGCTCCATTCTCCCTCTCTCGCTAGCTTAGAAGTCATAATTTCCTCCCGTTCTTTTCCCAACAGAACTCAGATGTTTCTTGCTCAGTTACCATGGTGCCCAACTCCAGTACATACACACCCAGTGGCCCCACTCCTAGCTCCATGCCTTTAGAAATGAAATTCATCGAATACATGTAGATTCATCTTTGATGTAAGGGGCTACAAGGCACTGAACTTCTCACACAGAGCTATTAGTGGGTATATTTAAACTAAATATGTTGTTGAGCCAAAGTGGGGATGCAGAAACCAAGATATTTTGAGCTTTTAAAAAAGGAGAAGAAGAGCTGTTTGGCCAGATAAAAAGATGTTAAAGCCACTTGCCTGCCAGGTTTTAGCATAAATTATTCCTGGTTAGTAGGAAATAAGGAACCAGACATCTCATTTCTCTATAGACATAATTGAGTCTGTGTGTATATGTATGTAGTTGTATGTACACACATAAGCATACCATTTAAACCCAGAGCAGTTGAAGAATACCAAAAGCTAGATTTTATAAAACATAAAAAAGAAAACACACAAAAGGTGTGTGTGCCAGGGATGAACCATTTATTTCCTTTGCTTTGCATACAATATTCACTCCTATTAATATTTAAGTTTAGTTGTTCTTTCATAAACTAAAAACCTAAATGCAGAGGCTTTAATCTTAAAAATGTTAACAGATGTCCCAGTTTAACTTTATGGGAATCTTCTAGAATGTATAAATAATTAAGAAATATATTAAACTCTATAATGCTATTTTAAGACAATAAGAAAATTGTCTGATACTTTAGACTATTTACAAACTCATCGATTAAACTAAATCACCAAATATTTTGGAACTTTTTTAAAGCACTGTTGCTTCCACTATTAACTAAACTTTGCATGTCTTCTCTTTCCTGAGTCACACAATGGAACACAAATAAATTACTCAACAACTTGTTCTTCAAGGGGAAGAAGTACCCCGATATCTAACTTGTGTGGCTTCATTATTCTCCTCAAAGCCACTTTCAGGCATCTAGTATGACCCTATTCGGCTTACAGAATTCCTAGAAATGTGTGTCCGGTCTTACTAACTAGTTTGAGAGACTGTAGCAGACCCCTGACATAAGCTACATTCTACATACTAGAATAATTGATGGATAGAGGTGCAGGCCAGTGTTCAGAGTCTGTAAACACACGTGAGCACACGCGACAATCAAACTTCAAGTTGTGCTGAATTTACTGGCCAAGTCAGTCCCAAAAGCTAGAATGCTGAAGATTTGTCATATTTTAGCTTTAGTATCTAAAATTAATCATTCTTTAATATGAATAAAGTAATATGAACTTGAAGGAGGAAGAGAATAAAGGCAAGAAAATACAGAGGGTTACATTCCTTGAGAGTCAGAGCTACTCAAGAGGCACCACACACTCACACACACACACACACACACACACACACACACAAACTGTCCCACTTCCTCACCCAACTCATAGGCCTGGAAGCAGCCTGAGGGAAAACCTCCCTTGACAAATATTTATAGCTTCTGCGGTCCAATTTAAACATCAACGATGAAATTAGTTAAATTGGTTTTCTTTTTTGTTTTTCCGGTTTCTTTTTTTCTTTTTTCTTTTTTTAACTTAATAACCTTTATTGCCCCCAGGATAAGACAGTTGACCTACTTCCCAGCCTCCATTAGGATGCAGAGCCAAACAAATGACATTCCACTGCAGGCCAGGTCACAAGTGCCCTTCTACACTTGTAGGACTGGAACATGCCCTGGCCAGGCAAAATTACTCTGACAGAGCAACAATCAGGTCCCTTTTCTTATGATGGCAAAATGATGCTCTATACACTGTGAAAGAAAATTGGGGAAGACAAGGAAATGAACCCGAATACCAGAGGGACAGGCTGGGCTCCCAGGCACTAGGATTATGGGCAATGTAGACCCTAAATATTTTTTTTTGCCATAAATATACTTGAAAAAAGAAATTTCTTTAATGAACCAAGGTCCAGGCTCAATTTTGGAAAGCAAATTTGTACCTAAAGGAAAAAAAGCATCGTCTGTAATGGAGTAGGACTGCATTGCAGTAGAGGCTGTGTAGAAAGTCAGGGGTTGACTCATAGTAGGTCCACAGTTAGCACACTGAACGACAGCCATTGGTTGCCATGGAGTGTGCTTTTCCATAGCAGCATCTTTGCCGAACATACCATCAGTTTCACATGAAATCCCTATCCTGTTCTGCATAGTGATGAGCAAACTGGAGAAGACCCAGACCAGACCAGACCTGTCTCGTGTCCCAGGCCCAGATTGTCTCATGTCCCAGGAACGTGTTCCCATCCCAATAAAGTGACTTCTGGAAAATTAGATGCTCAGAATAGCATTTTAGGCACTCCTCATTCATTCCCCAGACCTCCCAAGCATCCTTCCCCCATCACTCTTCTCAAATAAAGGTTTCAGGAAGACTGCATTGGTAGCCTGTCACTAAGACATGTACTCCTTTTGCTACAAACGCCAACTTCACTGAATGGATAATTCATTCAGGGTTTCCAACCCAGTTTCCCATAATGACACTCCAAAGGGTTGGCCTGTAATACAATGTACTTCTGAGATGCAGCCTCCTTCCTGAAGATGTTTACAACCACTTGGGTGACTGTTCTCTGTAGTTCTATGGGAGAAATGGGAAGGAATTAGACCTTCGGCTACTGCTCTTGAGTATTCTACATTCCCTATTTTCTCCCAAGGACCAGGTCTAAAACCTGAAGGAAGGGCATTTTGCTCAAGCTGATGCTGCTTTAAAATTGTGACATAAAAATTAATTGCCTATAAAAGACTTTAAAGGCAGTTACAACTTCAAAATGAGTACCCTGAGCTCCAACTTCCGATTGGACAGTGGCCCCCACAGCTCCATCTACCCAGATTCCAGAAACCACCACTGCCCAATCACTCTGTACTAAAAGAGAAGTCAGAGCCCATTGCAAAAGGCCACATACAAGGCTGGGTGTAGCCCAGTGGCTAAGTGCAGAGCGAACTCATGCAAGGCCCTAGTTTTGGGCTCAAGTACCGCATGAGGCAGAAGAGCCTGATCATGTCACCATTTTTCAAATGGAAGTACTCTGGTACAACACTATTAAAAAGATACATAAATTTCCTTTGAAATCATAGGAGAAAAAGCAATGGCGTTAAACTACAGCGTTGGATCTTGTTTGCTAATGGACCTCTTTCATCCTCATATGAGAACTGTACTTGAATGTAGAAGTTCAGCGTGATAGGTTTAACCACAAACCTTGAGGAATACACAGTAGCTTGGAGAGTCAGGCAAGCCCCAGCCCTAGGGCCCTAACCATCTGCCCTGGGGAGTATAGGACCCCTAACCTATGGAAATAGATCAGCTAACATGACCAAGGGCCTGAGCTCAAGTTGAGAACCTCCACTGGCCCCCCCACAGCCAAGGCTCAGTTCCCCCTCCTCAGCCACACTTAAGAAGCATTTCTTGGTGAAATGTTACTGCACCAAAGATGTGCAAGGCTGAGATTCACTTATCACTGTTGGTTTTGAGAGCAGCTCTGTTTGTTTACATTGTTGCTTGCGTACTGCAATCTCCACCCCCACCCCATGAGATCAGACTCCCCCCCCTCCCCCCCACCCCCCCCCCCCCCGTGCACGGCCTGCAGGATTGAGATGGTAGAAGATGACAGGAGCTAGAGTCTATTTGCAGCCCTCCTCCCTCCCTCCACCAGGAGATGCTTCCTCCGAAGGGTTGTCCCATGCCACATGCCCCTTGTGGGGATCAGGCTAGTGTCCTCTTATAGTTTGTGACCAAAGACTCTGAAATCCCTCACTTATCCCAGCATGGGAATCAAGACTATAAAGCAGGGACCAAGGACACTCAGCACTGTGACGTTTGGCATTTGTGTTTTAAGGTACAGGTCTAAAGAAAGGAGTGTGGGGTTTAGAGACTCTTATACCACAGTTTGAGGCTGGATATCTGATCTTTCATGTGTTTGATCTATGCATATAAACTAAGAACAAAAATTTTCAAAGAAAGAAAGAAAGAAAGAAAGAAAGAAAGAAAGAAAGAAAGAAAGAAAGAAAGAAAGAAAGAAAGAAAGACTAAAAGACAGAAAGACAGAAAGAAAATGTCCGAAGGCATCAGAGTGAAAACCCACTGTGTTCATGAGTAACCCCTGGCGACACTGTCTATCCCCACATCTGTATTCTAAGAGGCAGAGAGAGATGGAGTGAGAGAGCAGAGGAGAGAGGAGACATGAGTATTGTTCTTCTCTTCCTCCTTGGAGCAACCACAGTGAGGGAAGCCACTGCATGTAGATTCAATGTAGCATAATAACTTAAACTTTGATACATACACAAGAAACAGGGGTAGAACAAGGACTCGAAACTCCCTATCTGATTTCTGACAACCTAATCCATGAAAATGGCCAAAGCCTCCTGGGACCACCTGTGTTCCACCCACAGCAGTCCCAAATGTGCTTGGCACTGTGAGAGCAAAAGTGTACTCTTTCTTATAAACTACCCCAGGCTAAGTGTCTGGGCTTAACACACCCCAGCCTTATATGAAAACCATTGTCTGAAACAACAGTTTGGAGATTCTGCACCCTAGAGCCGGTCCACAGAGGAGATCCTGGTGGTTAGCCTTTGGGTCTGAGAAGCCCGCTGCCCTCACTCAGGAAGCAACAGGTCCTGGCTGCAGGAAACTCTGGCATGCGGGGATGGTCTGCTGAGTGTTACTACTGTGAAGCTGTCCTGATGGTTAATATGCAGTGTGCACTCTGTATCCATTGTCTTAAGAAGAAGTACATTGCATTTAGGAACTACTTCCCTGGAGCTTCGGTTCCACTTCCGGTGCGCCATTCCGCATCGCCTAAATGAAGGTATCACATTGCTCATTTTGTTAACTTACCTCAAACTCATCAAAGGGACGACGTAAGGGTATGTGCATAGACTTAGTAGAAAATGATTAGGTAAAAGAAAAAAGAATGCTCTGTTGACATTCAAGAACAAAGAAGCACAACCTTTTCCATAGAAATTCATAGGATCGGCTGCCAGGGGACAGTCATTTGAGAGGTATAATTAGAATTAGCTGAGTGTGTGAAAGAGCCTTTTGAATGCACTGTGTACGCCATATCCTGCACACTGTCCTGAGGTCAAAGGTTTGATATTTTTGTATAATTCCTTCTTATCTTGTACACCCACTGTGTGATTTACGTCAAGGTAAATGAACATCCTGTTTTATGTCTTAAATAAAAAAAATGTCTCAAATTAAAAAATGTGATTACTGTTATGTTGAATACAGATTTTCTCCAAAATGAGTGTGGCTTCTTTCAAAGTACCAACATTTTTTTTTAAGCTCCATAATAGCCTCTACTTTAATGCTCTTCAAGGAAGAAACAAAGAACAAATTAAGCTTGTCTGTAGTGTTTCCTGTACAAGACGCAACGGGATTGTCTTGCAAACTTGAGACAAAAGCCACAGAATCTATACGACTGCATGATTTCTCCTAACGGGATGTATTAATAATAAATCCTTTGCTGTATAAAAGGTTAGACCACTGAGGAAATAGAACGAGTCACAGTGTTTCCAACACAATCTAAACCCATATACCTTCTGTGACCTTGAAATGTAGGGATCTGCCTCCACCCAGAGGCAAGCGGTTCTGGGGTAGATACCAGCCACAACTGAGCATCTTTCCATTCAGTGCAGGACCTCCAGTATCTACCTGGAGGTAATGACAGGGCAAGACTGTTCCTGGATTGATGGAGTCCCAGCACCAGAGTTTTAAACCAGTGCTTCTAACCAAGCAGCTTTGAGTTATGGTTCCCACAGTCTCTTCCTTGCATTCAAGATGTTCACATAAAATGAGAAGCATTCATGTTCTCTGGCTTGTTATACTGGGTATTACACATGACACAGATGAAGGCATATTAAGTGTAAGGTATGGGAGAAGACGAACATGGCTTCCATGTCTCTCTGGGCACTTCACCCCGCAAGAACCTCCATTTGTCTAGCTTTCTGGATTTTGTCCTTTGGGAAATTACAGAGACTTCTCTTCATAGCATGATTACTAATCGGGTAGATTGGGAAATACAAAAGGGCTGTCCAAATATCTTAGCATTCCTTCTTCCTCATTATGAAGTATGAACTCTCTGAAGAGAAATAATTTCTAGAGATATGTTTGAATTGTTTAAGAATAAGCATATGTTTTTAACTTTCAATTTTTATTCTCCTCTCTCTCTCTCTCTCTCTCTCTCTCTCTCTCTCTCTCTCTCTCTGTGTGTGTGTGTGTGTGTGTGTGTGTGTGTGTGTATGTAGTTATGTACATACACAGCATATGTGGATGAGAGATCAGATGTCAACTTCAGATGTCTTCTATAACTCTATGATTTTTGTGACACCGAGTCTCTACATGGACCCAGAGTTCACCAGTTTGTCAAGATTAAGTGGCCAGGTAGCTCCAAGAATTTTCTTGTTTCTGCCTCCACAACTCTAGGCTATCAGGCTCAAGTCCTCTGTTACCAGATCTATATGTGGATACTGGGGATAAAAGCTCAGTTTCTTGTGTTTACACAGTGAACTTTAATGACCAGGTACTCACCCTAGCAAAGAGGAAAAATCATTTAGGATAGAAAACTTTAAAACACAATAAATAGTTTATACGCAACCAACATGGAAGTATCAGAATTACACACTTCAAGTCTTTATTTTAAAGGTTTAAATACTATATTTAAATTTCCTTTAGTGTAAATAAATAATAAGCAAACACTTTCCCTAGATAAAGAAATGACAATAATGTCAACTCCATTCTGTGTGTGGCAGTAACTACTTTACACATATATACATACTATTCTAGATTTCTCCGTAAACCACACCTTGAATACTTATATATTCACCTACTTCTTCAAGAAGTGGAGTAAGGAAGAGAGCAAATGGTGCAAGGGAAAAGATAATCTCACTGAGAGTCTAGCAAACACAATCCCAGCTATGACGCAATACCAACTGGTGCTGTATTGGCAGTCATAATGGAAGGACTGTTGCCATAAAGAAAAGCTTGGGGTCATTGTGCTCCAAGCAGCAAGAAGAAGGCAATGGCAGAAAAAAAGAAGAAATGGGACAGGAGACATACAAAGAACAGTCAGTCACATGGCATGTGTGCTTCTGATCACATTAATAATTATAAAATGATGAGTGATCCAAACCCCAATATAAAAAGATATTTTTCAGAGATTTTTCAGACTTTTTGTTTGTTTGTTTTAATAAATTATTTTTTCCAATTTTTATTAGGTATTTACTTCATTTCCATTTTAAATGCTATCCCCAAAGTCCCCTATACCCTCCCCCCCACCCCCTACCCACCCACTCCC
>NC_034600.1:45104123-45132224 GCF_900095145.1 Mus pahari | reverse complement strand
CCCTGGGTGGGGCAGTTTTTGGATGGTCCATCCTTTCATCTCAGCTCCAAACTTTGTCTCTGTAACCCCTTCCATGGGAGTTTTGTTCCCAATTCTGAGAAGGGGCGAAGTGTCCACATTTAAAAAAAAAAAAAAAAAAAAGGATTTCAGCAATACACTTTCTAAAGGAACTAGAGTTCAGATGAGAGGAAGCTAGTATTTTGAATGCAGGTGGTGGACAAAGCATCAGGTGTGCAAACTCGAAGAGAACTGGAGTGGATCTATTGACAGCGAATAAGGTAAACTTTAAGATGGGTTCAGTACACTGAGACTGTTCAGTCAACCCTAATCTCATTAGAATCTTAGGCACTTGCTTGTGTAGACATTAATGCCTTACTGGCCCCCATTAATTCTTGGAAACGAAACTTGGATTAGAGCAGAATCTATGGGACTAACCAATGCTGGGCCACGGTGTGTACAAGGACCCCAAACCTTCACAAATTGTGAAGGCAAATTGTAGGTCAAAAGTTTTGTGGCTGGGTTGGTGTTCCAGTCCCTCCACTGGAAGACTCGCCTGGTTACAGGAGATGGTTGGTTCAGGCTGTCTATCCCACATTGCTAGGAGTCTTAGCAAGGGTCATCCTCCTAGATTCCTGGGAGTTTCCATTGCATTGGGTTTCTAGCTTATCCAGAGATGCCCTTCCCCCGCCCGATTTCAGTTGTCTCTCCTAGTACTCTCTCCCTCTGTCCTCCCCAGACCAGATCTCTCCTGTTCTCATCCCCACTCTCACCCCACCCCTCCCTATTCCCCTCTCCCCATACATCTGATGTTTATTATATTTTCCCTTCTCGGTGCCATGTATGAGTCCCCCCTCCCCTTGAGCCCTCCTTGTTACTTAGCTTCTTTGGGTCTGTGGTTTGTAGCATGATTATCCTGTACTCTATGGCTGCTATCCACTTATAAGTATGAACATCCCATGTTTGTCTTTCTGGGTCTGAGTTACCTCAGGACGACCTTTTCTAGTTACATCCATTTACCTGCAAATTTCATGATGTCATCATTTTTAAATAACCGAGTACTACTCCATTGTGCAAATGTACCACACTGTCTTTATTTATTCTTCAGGTGAGGAACATCTAGGTTGAGATAAAGATGGAACAGAAACTGAGTGAATGGCCAAGCAATGACTGGTCTCCATTGAGACCCATGCCATGAGAGGGAGCCCACCTTTGACAGGCTAATGAAATTCTATTCTTGCAGGCAGGAGCCTTAGTATAATTGTCATCAAAGAGGATTAACCCAGCAGCTGATAAAAACAGATGCAGAGACCCACAGCCAAACATTAGGCAGAGATAGGAGGGACGATTGTAGGAGCCAGAGGAGTCAATGACTCTACAAGAAAAGACACAGAATCAACTGTGCTTGGTCCATTGGAACTCAAGGAGACTGAATGTCAACCAGGGATCCTGATTTGGACTGACCTAGGGCTTCCACACATAGTACAGCTGTGTAGTCTTCATGTGGGAGCAGAGACTGCCTCTGACACCGTTGCCTGCCCTTGGGATCCTTTTCTCCTACTGGAGAACATCATTTATCCAAAGTAGTCTAACTGCAGCTTGATATGCCAGTGCTGGTTGCTATCCAGGGGAGACCTCCCCTTTTTTAAAGAAAAGCAGAGGAGTGGATTGGGGAAGGGAAGGATTGGGAGGAGAGGAGAAAGAGGAAACTACAGTCCACGTGTAAAAGTGATTAATTTTTTAAAATGGGGCTAAGGTTTGCCTGAAAAGTACTGGCTGGAATTTATATGAGGTAAAGTTTTGCTCTTAATGTTTGCATTTCGATCTGCTGCTTTTTCTTCTTTGAATGGTAGTATCATTCAACTGAGTACGTATGAAACAAAATCATTTCCACACCATAGCCTAGACTCACATTCTGAATAGAAATGCCTCTACCTCCTAAGTAAAGAGTAGCATCCAAGTTGCCCATCATACTGTTAAAAGTAGAGAGAAGATTGCCACGCCAGGGGCTTCAACCATCTTAGGCAAAAATCAAAGGGCTCATTAGTTATATTACTGAGTCTCTCTTACTGTGTGGGTGTGTCTTAGCTTGAAGCTGATGGCAGGATGCATTGCAGCCCTGCCTCATCCTCACCCTGCCTTATGTGCAGTGTGACAGCAGGAGTCCATAGATACCATATAGGTCATACAGGCAGTGAGAAGAAAAGGCTATGTCTCGCTGCACGGAGTCCTCCTGCCTCTGTACTACGACCTGTGCCACTCTGCCGCTCACTCTTTCTGAAGTTGGCATTGTCAAAAATGAGAGTGAGCACCAGATTTCCCCAGGAAATATTGATTGACTTGCCTTTGATGGTACTGTCGGGCCGGCATCCTTGGACAGAAATAATGCAGGAAGGAGGTGTAGCTTCAGATCTCTAGAGGTTACTTAGCTCTCCCAGCAGGCATTTGTTTTACGCTTCAATATTGTTTCCACTGATGATAAAAAGGAACATTCGCTCTCTTTTATCAGTTTCTACTCAAGGCAGGAAAATATGCTTATATAGATTGAAAATGCCTTTTAAGTAAGTGATTAAATATGAAGAATGAGTCTCTCTTCTTTCCCTTCTTAGACACTGTGGCATTAAAATATCAGCGTTTTGTTTCCTTAAACTGACTTGTCAGGTCCACCACAGCTCCTTACCCAGATGGCTTTGCCGCAGTCCAGACTTAGCGTCTTCTCTGTAGATTTATATTTTCCCTTTAAATTGAATTTCTCAAATTTGGAACCTGGGATTACATACCAAAATGTTTTTTTTTTTCAATTCCAAAGTTCTATGGGTTTAGAAAAAGTGCATCCCTGTGATACAGTCTATCACCTTTGAAAGTTTGCAGTTTCTCTCTCGTCTCCAGCCTGCTCAATTCTTGTGAGCTCTGTGTCTTCAGCTTTGCCCCTTAAAAATATGCCACGCTAGTGAGTTCGTGAGGTTTGCAACTTTTAGGTGTCCGCCATTTACATTCAGCCTAATGCGTTTGCAACTCCTCCTGTGCCTATAGTTTTCAGCCGCTCATTCATCCGTGCTGTTGAGTAGTATTTCATTTCAGAGATATATTTTGTTTATTTTCCTGTCTTCGATACTTGTGTGTATAATGGATGAAAAGACACTTGTTACAGATTTGGAAAATCGTGGACTTTTCTTCTTTTATTTTCTGCGAAGCAATATGGTCCTAGAGAGAGTCCAGTCTAGGATCAAACATACTGACGGGCCTTTAAGGGCCCAGGCAGAAACTCCCTCAGGTGTGCTACATTATATCTTACTGCATTCACACGGCTGTTTTCTAAATAAAGTAGTTTTGAAAAGAATAGTCTGGGTTTTTGTATCTCATGGTATAACTAGGCTCTGTAATGGGAAGTAAATGAGACTTGGAGACTTGGCCTGAGTCCTTGCCCTGCCATTTATAGGTTGCTCTCATGCTTGGACCTGTTGCTGGAATCCATCTCTCTTACACAGAGCTTCCTTAATCCTACAATGGAACTTGTAATGCTTGCCTCATAAAGTCATTATGAGAAGCCAGAATAAAGTGAGTTTAAAATAGTATCAGACAGATATGTCAGTCTCCAAGTCAAGTACGTTTCTCAGGACCTTATCCTCAACTCCATACAGTTTAGGCTGTTCAGTATATATAGGGGAATTTTTATGTTTTATTTATTTTGTACTTGAGGACATGCACATTCCATATGTGAACGTCACAGGACAGCTAATGGATTTGCTTCCCTCCTTCATTATGTGGGTAGGAATCAAACTCAGACTATTAGCACTGGCAGCAGGCATTCCTATCCCGTGAGCCAACTTGCTAGCCCAAGATGTAGTTTTCTTTTAATTCTATAATAATTTCAGGCAACCCAAAAGTTATTTGGGTTCTAGTAACTCATGCCATTGAAACAAAATGTAACCAGCTCCCTATAGCTATCACTACAGTAAGAATTTATGAGGGTCTGGAGAGATGGCTCAGCCATTAATGGCTAGGTCACAACCAAAAATATAAGAATTAATGAGTATTGTTAGTTTTAGTCAAAAATGTGCACAGTTTCCTTTAGTCACAATTTATAGTAAACACATCTATATTTATAACTACATAGAAACAACAAGTTATCATTTAGGTTCAAACTAAACCATACATTAATTAGTACTTAGAATTAACTGACCTGACTCTTGGCCATTGGCACTAGTCACCTCTGTTTACCTCTGCCATCATGTTCATGTCTGCAACTCACAAATATGTCATATTACAGACGTGCTGTTGCTTTGGACAAAAAACGGTAAGAGTTGCTTATCAGGAAATGATATGCAACCATATATTGTGGGTCCATGTTCACCCCGCTGCTGGACACAGCCTTTGGGGAGGTGAAACATGGGGAGCGCTTGACTGCGTCAGGTGCTGGGCTTTAGGGAAGCACTGAGACACCAGACACTGCTCTGAGGTGGGAAGATGCGGTCTAAGATGGGGGCGGGGTGCTCAAGGAGGCACAGACTGGGTGCCTCCAAACTCCTTAACATTCAGGCATCACTGAGTTGTATGGAGTTGGGAGGAGAATCAGGGGCAGAGGATGGCGACTAGCCCGGGGCCAGGAGAAATTGGAGTTCTGGCTTAGCTCATCTGTGAACATCCTTAGCTTGGATGTGGTTGTCTAGAAGCACAGAGAGGCATTCTACAGGAGATTTAGTAGTCGTAGGTCTTCTCAATGCTCTCCATGGTGGTTTTCGATGAAAGAGACAGTCCTTGATTCCAAACTGTTTATTGATAGTTCACTGCGGAAAATGGATGCATACCAACTTCTCAGGGTGGACCAGAAATTAACTACCTTTCGTGGGAAGGAATGTCTGGGAAGGGGAGCATATTGGCTAAACCCCCAGGGCCTCTAGGTACCTCATTAGCATGGAGAACTCTGTTTTGTACTATGTGACTGACATGGAGAGTGTGGCACATGTTCCAGGTCATGATGCTGGCAGGGAGCAGGGAGCTGCCTACCACCTAAAGTGAATGCCCACGTGCCACGGACTCAGACTGGCTCTCAAGTTTCCTGACAAGGTCCACTCTCCTACAATATGTAACAGCCAATAGGCTTGGATATGCAACCATATATAATAGTCAGTAGTCTTGGGTAAGCAACCATATGAAATAGCCAGCAGGCTCCAGTAAGCCTTGGGGGCTCAGTTAGAGACATGCTGGAGGTGCAGGGTGATATTAGAACAAGATTTCTCTAGTTCAGTTACTCCCTAAGAGCTAGCTAGAGCCTTCCATCTGAGTCTCTGCTGTGCTTCTGATCTCTCACGTGGAGTCAGTCCCTCCTCTGAGTCATCATCTAGTAATATATGAGACTGCGTGAGGAAAGCACCTACTTAATACGTCATATCCTGGCCCAAGTGCAGCACTTCATTGTAACCGTCCTTGGATGATTCTACAGCTGTTACCAGTTTCCTTTTGTTTGCTTGGTTTTGTTTTTTTGGGTTTTTTTTTCCCTCTCACAATACTTACTCTGGGAGGCGGTTCTTTTTCTCTCTTATGATTTAGAGATTAGACCTTGTTTACTCAAATGACTCCTGCTTCTTGAAGATTTCTTGTTCATTGATTCATTATTTCATACTTCAACCCTTCCCAGAGTGATTCACACCTCAGACAGATGCACGGTCCCCATAGACATGCAGACTGTCTGGACCCTCTAGCTACCTTGCTTCCTGGGAATGCCCCCACTATTACACATGCCAAAGCACCTGAACACACAGGCCTCCCACCTGTGCGTAGTTATGTATGAGTCTTTTTAAAATATTTAATATCATTTACTTTATGCGAATAATGTAATCCCAAAATATGTAATACCAAAGTGAGCCAGACTTTGCAAATTAAGCATGAGTAATTAGTGTGTGTTTATTAAAGTTCAATGAATGTCACAGAAAAAATAACGTCTATTAAAATTATTTACTCAAAACAGGAGTCTGTGTTAGTGCCAGGGCCGGCATTAGTCATATGAATCATGTAGAACTAGGTAGTTAGGAAGGGGAGGTTAAGAATGGAAAAGAACAGAGAGGTCAAATTTCAAATAAATCTGGCAGAAAAATTCTGAGCTAGACAAGAGACAAGTATCAAGAGAAAAATGTGCTTCCATTCACAATTTTCTACGTTTCAAGAGTTATGTATGTAGACGCCTTCGTATGTGTGAAGCTGGGATAGGAAATGGCAAGAGGTGAGTCTCGCAGAGCTGTGTGCACACATTCAGGTATGAGCAAGTCTCCTTACGATGTCAGTTTGAAAGAAAGCTTAGCTTCATTGTAAACCAGACTTGCGTGTAGATCCAGCATTACAAAGTCTGGGGCCACCACAGACCATGGATGTGGAGAGAGAACTCCATACTTTAATCCTACACGAACCTCAAGCAAAGAAGCCCAATAGTAACTCAGGAGAACTCGAGTTCTGGTCTCCAAAACCCACATCAAAACCCAAGTGCAATGGCACATGCCTGTATTCCCCATGGTGGAGGATAAGGGCGGTGGGAGGCAAAGAGCTGGATCACTGGCAGCCTGGTGCAGCTATCTAGGTCTACAAGGAAAAGAGCCAGATCCGTGAGAGAGAGGTCTAATCTCAAATAAAAGTTTCCATTGTTCTCTGACCTCCAGACTCTGTCCCAACACATACAACTCTTATAAGGGACAGCATTTAATGAGGGCTGTCTTACTAGGTTCAAAAGCTCAGTCCAATATCATCAAGGCAGGAAGCATGGCAGCATCCAGGAAGACATGCTGCTGGAGGAGCTGAGAGTTCTGTTCCAAAGACAAACAAGAGAAGACTGTTGTCTTCCAGACAGCTAGGGGTAGGGTCACAAAGCCCACCCTGACAGTGACACACGCCTTCCCATAAGACCACATTTAATCCAACAAGACCATATTTCTTAATAGTGCCAATCTCTGGGCCAACCATATTTAAGCCACCACACACATATACACATTAAAAACAAAAAAAGGAAAAAAAAAGAAGATGAAAAATAGCATAGGAAAGCCCTGTACACAGAGTGGAAACATTCCAAAGGAAGACGTTTGGGTATTTTATGAATGGAGCCTCTTTTACACTTAGAGACAGCTTTATCAATTATGAAAGTTACTACACTCATCTATACTTCATAAACTATATGAAATGCATGATGTTATAGCAGCATTTCATGTGACGTGACGATGTATATACTTTTAAGGGCCTTAAAACTGCCAGTTTTTCTGCAATATAAGCTTTAAATTAAAGAAATTCAACTTTTTTTTTTATCTTGGAATATACCACAGTCATTTACAAAGTTCATACTTGATAACCAAGTTACAAAAGAAGAAGGAGGTAGACTCATAAAATAAGTTTACAGTTCCTTGTTGGAACTATCCTAATGTGTATACCTTAGTATTAAAGTAATGTAAGCCAGGCTAAGGAGATCAGTCAGTAGGTAAATCATTTGCAACAAAAGCTCGAGGAGCTGAGTTTGAGGCCCCAGAGCCCGTATAAAGCCAGGCACAGACGTGTGCATCTGTAATCCCGGTGTTTGTAAGTCAAGATGGCAGGCAAAGAGAAGAGAATCCTTGGAGTGTGCCCACAAAAAAGAGAATCCTTGAAGTTCACAGGCCAGTGACCCTGGCTTATAAAGCAGAGGGGCAGTTACTAAGAGTCCCTGCCTCAAGCAAGGTGGGGACACCCAAGGTTGTTCTCTGACCTCCACCAGTCATACTCCCCCCCCCTCTCTCTCACACACACACCAAATAGTACAAGCCACCGTTCATATGGTTATTTTTATAAACATTCACAACAAGTATACAGAAACTGTATCTGGATGTTCTTTCATTGCACTGAAAATCACAAAGAGGTGGAGCTCCCATTCTTTCTCATATGCAGAATAATTTCAGCTACAACAGTTACCCAAAGGTAGGATTTGGTACTGAGATTCCAAGAGCATTGCCAATAGCAATGGACCGCAACCATTACTGGTTCTGACTACAGGACTTAGCCCATCAATTGGTACATGGTGGATGCTAAATAAATACACATGTGAACAATTAATTACAGCGTTACTCCCTACCTGGATCCAAGTGAATTACTGTGGAAACAACAACGTGTGGGAGAGATGACAGCCTACAAGAAAATTACGAAGGAAACCTGGAGAAAAGTCTAAGTTGAGCAGAGGAGCAGCGACCTTTCCAAGTGGAACAGTGCAGCCCAGAAGCAGGAAGGATTTAGAAGGTGATTAAGAGAATGCTGAGGGGTCCATCCCATAATCAACCACCAAATGCAGACAATATTGCATATGCCAGCAAGATTTTGCTGAAAGGACCCTGATATATCTGTCTCTTGTGAGGCTATGCCAGTGCCTGGCAAATACAGAAATGGATGCCCACAGTCATCTATAGGACAGAACACAGGGCCCCCAATGGAGGAGCTAGAGAAATTACCCAAGGAGCTGAACGGGTCTGCCACCCTATAGGTGAAATAACAGTATGAACTAATCAGTACCCCCAGAGCTCATGTCTCTAGCTGCATATATAGCAGAAGATGGCCTTGTCGGCCATCATTGGGAAGAGAGGCCCCTTGGTCTTGCAAACTTTATATGCCCCAGTACAGGGGAACACCAGGGCCAAGAAGTGAGAGTGGGTGGGTAGAGGAGCAGGGCCGGGGGGAGGGTATAGGGGACATTTGGGATAGCATTTGAAATCTAAATGAAGAAAATATCTAATAAAATAATTTTTAAAAAAAGACTGAGAATGTGGGTCTCTGCATCTGCTTCCATCAGCCGCTGGATGAAGCCTCCCAGAGGACAGGTTATGCTAAGCTCCTGTCTGCAAGCATAGCAGAGTATCATTAATAGGGTCAGGGGTTGTCTCTCTCCCATATGGTTGGGTCTCAGGTTGGGCCAGTCATTGGTTGGCCATTCCCTCCTTCTCTACTCCATCTTTATCCCTGCACATCTTGTAGGCAGGACAAATTTGGGCTTCCCCTTCTCTGAAGAGAAGAGGAGAGGTAATTGGGAGAGAAGTATGTAAGGATAAGACTGGGAAGAGAGGAGAGAGGGAGGCTGCAATCATGATTAAAAGTGAATTAACAATAATAAACTTTTAAAAAAAGACTGATACTGTGAGGGGATAAACATAATCCTGTAGAGACTTGATGGGTGGGGGGAGACACCTGCTCATAGTCAAAGGGGAGGGGCATGGAGGGAAGAAGGGAGGGGGTAACGTTTGGGATGTGAATAATAAAATAAATAATTAATTAATTAGGAAGAATAACCTTGTATTTAAACCAAGTGAAAATAATTTTGAAATATCAGTATGAATGAGAATACCTTGGGAGAGGCTGTATCTGCCCAGGCTGATTGACTGATTAGAACTTTATCAATATAGAAATGTTGGTCAGTTATAGATCTAGAGCCTAATTAATTTATCTGGGATAGCTTTAGACACTCAAATAGCCAAAAATTGTACACATCTGTTCAGGAGCTAACAATATGCTATTACTAAGAAATAAAAAACTTGTGTAGCACATTAACTTTAACAGACCACTAGCTTCCACCAATCCCAAAGCTAAGAATGTCATATATAGCAACTTAGGCTTGTAGGAGAGATTTCTCCCTCTTCTTGGAACCACCTCTCTTATGTTTTCACCAATATATTTGAAAATTGCCTTGACTGATAACCTTGCTCATTCCATTGCCATAAAAACTCCAGGAATCTGCTGCTCACAAGTTGAAACATGGAGCAGGAAATGACTGAGACCTCTGTTTCTCTGGCCCTGGTCAGTCAGATTTGGCTCCAGAACAAACCATTTATTCCATTTGGGAAAAAGCTTACCTAGTAGATAAAAGATGGCTTATTCGCCACACAATTCTTAAAGGGGAGAAACATCATCTTAAGTCATTTTAGGGGAGTGCTAAACCAAAAAGGACACTTACTGAATTAAAATAGATCTTACTGGTCTATTTTTTTTTTAGATCTGAAAAAAGCTATGAAAAGCCAAAGTCAAAGTTAGAAGACAGAGAGAACGATTGAATAAGGCAGAAATCATCATACAGAGAAGAGAATGGAGCACCCAGTGAGACAAAGCTGAGAACACACACACACTTCTTACAAGTTACACAGAAAACGCTGTGTTCGAGGCAGAGGCAGGCAGATTTCTGAGTTCGAGGCCAGCCTGGTCTACAGAGTGAGTTTCAGGACGGCCAGGGCTACACAGAGAAACTCTGTCAAAAACAAAACAAAACAAAACAAAAACAAACAAAAAACCCACAAAAACAAAACAAAACAAAACAAAACAAAACAAAACAAAACAAAACGCTGTGTTCATGCTTTTCTTACTCAATCAGGCTGTCATAGACAGCTTCAGGTCTGGAGTCTCTTTATATGCTTTCAAGTAGCTACATTTTGGCTGACATTAATTTTAAGAATAATGAACTTTCCCCCTCTTGAATAGCAACTGATCTGGCATTGAGATCAAAATTTCCAAGAAAAAAAGCAGCATAGCAAATAGACATAAGCTTCCTTGATCATATAGCAGGTATCCTGAAAAATAAAAAAAAAAAAGAAACAATCTAAAGTGTATATGAGCAATGCTTCCCTTTCCTTGGGCTCTTTGTTCTTTTAGACATTATCTTCTCCTTTTAATTACTCAAAGGTATTAGTCATTAGTTGAGCAAATGCATTTGTTCATTAATAAATATTTATTGCCCATTATTTCAGTGTCAGGCTCTACCTCAGAAACTATGAATGAAAGAAGTTAATGACACAATGTTTATTATATTTAGAGATTTCCCATAGGAAGGGGAAATTTGTGTTACTGATAATGTAACATAATGAATAGAAACCTGTTCAAACCACCTCATGAGAAGGCTTAAGAGGACACAGGCACATTTCGTGGATCTCCCACATAGCTGGGAAAAAAAAAAAAAGGAAACAGAAGACACAGAACTCAGACTCGCTCTCTATCTTTCTCTCAGAAGAACCTAGGAAAGCCAAGAGTCAGGTAGTACTGGAGGAAATGTGGGGAGCGTGATGTAAATATACTACACATATATGAAACTTAAAATAAACTGAACTTTTTAAAAGCTTCCATGATGAGGGTTTAAAGAGGCAGAAATGTATAGGAAAAGAACTTAGAGGGCAGTTTACTTCCGTGTCCACTTACAAATGTTGTTAGGGTCTCCAAGGGTCTAATATCTATCCAGCCACCGCTTTTGTTTTGCTTTTTTTTTTTTTTTCCGGTTTCTATTCTTCTCCAGATACGAGTTGTTCCTTGTTAACCAAGTTTTAAATCCAATCAGAATGATTGGTCACTCCCATAACATCCATGCCACTAATGCACCAGTGGGCATATCTCACCAGGCCAGTCACTACTGTACTTCCCAGTATTCACAGATGGGTAAGGCTGTTAATGAACTTCCCCTGGCCCCAGCAACACGCATAGAACCTGCCAGCACTATGAAAGAATGCTAGCTTCCAGGGATGATGCTTCCAGGTCAATATCAGTTTGATATCTTCATGTCCTGTGACTCAGGTAAGTGGTGTTTCCAGCAATATAGTATTACCATCAAGTTCTAGAAGATAAGCAAGAAGAACAGTAATAGCTGGTAATGTTTGGAAGTGTCTACAACAACTCAAATAAGTACAAGTGTTTCAACTGATGGCTTACAATGTGTGGGAAAGCATTGTACCTTCATTATAGTGTACTTCCTTTTAAGTCTCATTTATAACATATATGTATGTATTTTAGTGGGCTTCTACAGTAGCTTTTCACATGACATTTCTCACAGGTCTTTAGCACTGATTATCCTTAATGTAGCATTCCCTTCTCTATCTGTCCTTCTATATTAAATGCCATTGAACCCTTCCGGTTTCATCATTCCTCCTTTTCTCTTCATACCACCTACATTCTGTTTCCTTTTCCCTGACATTACTCTCCTACAGTTTCCTGCCTTGCATGGACACTCCAATGGAAATACACATATCTAAAGATTCAAAGCCAACATACACATGTCAGAGAGAACATAAATCATTTGTCTTTCGGGGTCTGGGTTACTTTGCTGAAAATTCAATTCCCAGCTCCTTCCATTTACAGGAAAATTTTGTAATGTCGTTTTTTTTTTCTACTGACAGCTGAATAATATTCTGTTGTGTCATGAAGCTCATCTTCATTGCTCGTTGATCATTTATAGACATCTAGGTTGTTGAGATTCCTGGCTATTATGAATAGAACAGCAATGAATATTGATGATCAAGTATCTCCGTAGTGGGATAGAGAATCTTTTGGGAATAGGCCCAGGTGTGATCTGGCTAGATGCCATGATAGATCTAATTCTGACTTTTTATGGCTCTCCTATGCTGATTTTCTTTGTGGCTATACAAGGGTCCACTCACACCAACAGTAAAAGTACCACTCCTTCCTGCAATGCTTGGTGATTTAACACAAAGACTCCTGGCTGAAAAAGATGCAGAGAGTGAGAGCCTTTGGAGAACTCAGCTCTAAGTGTTATACCTTTATTATATCCTCCCTTCAAGGATCTGAGTTACATGCAGAAGAATAGTCGGAATGATTGTAAGAGCCTGATATCATGATGACGGCAAGAAACAGTGTCTTCCGCCACATCAGGGCTGATATACACACAAATTCACCGAGTTTGTGACAGCATGCATAAAACTTGACTGCATTAGTGCAAACCATAAAATTCCAAGAACACAGTAGTGGAATTAGGCATAAAGTCCACTCCTAACCAAGAAGTTATTTGCAACAGATACCTACATTGAGAGGGGAAAAAATCCTTTTTCTCCACCTGAATGACTTTAGCAATCATAGCAACCACATTCCAGGGAAAGCCCCATGCCCACAAGTAGTTGGTCAACACAAATGAACTTTATATTGCTTGTGTGTGCACACCTGCATGTGTGTGTATTTTGTTTTAGTATTTTTGTCTTATTGAATTTTGTTTTTGTTTGTTATTTGTTGAGAAATATGGAAAGGGTGGAAGAGGGATGGAGAGAATGAAGTTGGGTGGGTAATGATATAGAGAAGACCTGAGAGATGATGGGGAAAGGCAAAATGTGATTATAATAGATTGTGTGGAGAAAAGTTAGATACATTGTTATATGTAGGGGATTTCTGCAAATACCATGGTTTGAGCCCTGCGAGGCTAAAAGAATATCCAGTTCAACATGATTCAGTAAATAAGTGTCAAGTGTTGGTTCAAACTTCTGGAGTCTGACCTCAGGCAGTTTATGTTAGGCACATTTAAGCACAGCACAATTTTGGAAAAAATTTTCCTGATGACAATTAGCTCTGTCCTGTGTATATAACAAGACATGATTCAACTGAAACTCCTTTCAAGTTCCATATGACCATTTCCATAAAGATGGGTTCTATTGACCAAAAAACAATCCTCAAAATAAGAGTCTAGGGAAAATGACTGAGATAAACATAAAACCTGGGGGAGACAGGTGTGGCCTAGCCATACAGATAGAGCAGAGGCAGCCAGGCTGTCAACCACCTCTGCTCCATTTGTCAAGTACATGTGACATCTACCATAGGATGGGTTCTGTCAGCTGAAAAAGTGTTCAAGATAAGGATCTACGGAGAAAGAGTCCAGGATAAAGTTAAGAGTTTGAGGGAGTTCTGTATGGCCTGGTCAAACAGGTGGCACAGGTAATCAGGTTATTAACCACATCTATTCCTAGCCTTCTGGGTGGAAAACAAGTTATACATCTCTTTCATCAAAGAGACAAGCTTGTATGTTTAACACTCCTGGACTCTCCGGTGCTTATCTGTGATCACCAGTGCCATGTGCCCTCTATAGTTATCCTTTTGCAAATTAATGGTTGAAGACTTTCCTTCAATAACATGACTTCTACTAGCACTGAGTAGTTATCTAAGTTTAAAATATCAGGCATGGTATTTCTCTTGTTGACTAGGTCTTAAGTTCATTTGGAGAGCTGTTGGTTAGCACCAGAGTATGTCACTACTTCAGCCTTAGGATTATTGGGCCATGCTGGTCATTGATGAAATTCATAGGTATCATAGCTGGGTAGGACAGTTGGTCGCCCTCCTCTTTTGGAAGTTTGCATGACACCTTCTGGTACCATGAAGTTTAGTCCTGAGGAAGAGTACATTCAAGTCAGTTCTGGCCAGTATAACCCCTTACAGTAATCTATAGACATTTACCTTCATGCCTACAGATAAGTATAGTTCTCAACTCTCAGGAAGGAAACTTCTCTTTGCCACCGATAGAGACCATTACAGAGACACACAACCCATCAGAATGCACAGTTGTGGAGCCAAAGTTCCAATGGTTACATCTATGAAACACTCCCAAACCTATGTCTCAGATAACACTGCAGAAGAGGTAGCAGAAAGATTGTAAGAGAGAAGATCAGGGGTTTGCTCTGAGAGTGTGTCTCTTAGTCATATCAGAAGCAACAGCCATAAAAATCTCATCCACATGAGTGCTGAAACATGAGCTGGACAGTCGTGACACTAGTGAACATCCCACAATTATGGTAAAAGCCCACAGGCCTCTATCCCACACAAAGAACTGTAGGCAACTGGGGAAGGTTGGGAATAGGAGAGGTGGCTTTCCCCAGGGAAGGGCACACCAACTATTCATCCAGTGCCAAATGGTCTGTCTTGAAGCATACCTACAGGTAGCATTATACAGACTCAAAGGGATATATATATATATATATATATATATATATATATATATATATACCCACTTTGTCAAAAATCAGGTGGATATAAGACTCTAGGCTTATGTGTGGGCCCTCAATTCTATTCCAGCAATCAATGTGAGTGTATTTAAACTAGTCTTGCTAGCCTCATATTGTTTTTACTACACTATCTCTATAGTATAATTTGCAATCAGGAATAGGGAGACCATAAATAGTATTTTTATTATTCAGGATAATTTTGGCCATTCTCAGCCATTTTATTTCCACAGGAATTTTGAGGTTATTTTTTTCAATTTCTGTGAATAATTTCCTTAGATTTGTGATGGGAATGTCATTGAATCCATACATTTTTCCCCTGGGACTACTTGAATGGAATTGCGTCCCTGATTCATTTCTCAGTATGTGTGTCATTTGCATACAAGAAAGCTACTGATTTTGTATTCTGATACTTTGCTGAGTATGTTTATCATCCATATATGATTTCCAATAGATTCCTTGGGGTCTTTTGTCATATCATCTAGAAATAACATTATTTTGACTTCTTCCTTTCTCACTTATATCCCTTTTATCTCTTTTTTCCCATGAGTCCTTTAGGCAATAATTCAAGCATTGTGTTGAACAGGATTAGAGACAATATTCCTGATTTTGGTGGAAATGGCTTGAGTTTTTCTTCGTTTTGCATGATTTTAGCTGTGGGGTTATTATATATTGCCTTTTCTGTATTGAGATACATCCTCTGTGTCCCTAGATTCTCCTGTGCTTTTATCATTAGGGAGTTTGGATTTTTGTTTAAGGTCTTTTCTGAATCTAATACGATGACCGTGTCATTTCTGTACTCGAGTCTATTTCTGTTCCACCTTCGTTCTTGAGAAAGGATTCCTCACTGAATTTGAGGCTCACCATTTTTATTAGTCTGGCTGGCCACTGAGCCCTTGGGATCTGCCCTTGTCTCCCTTCGAACACTGGACTTACACATTCATGCTGCCACACTCAATTTGTGTGTGAGTGCTATAGCTCCAACCTCATATCCTTGAGTTTGCCTACTGAGCTCACATCCAAAGTTTTGATAACAAGCAAGCTCACATCTCAGAAAGACAAGTGTCATGGCAAGTATAAAGTGCAGAGAGAAGACAAGAAAGGAGGAAGTGCAGAGATTAACTGCGCCTGTTGTCTTGGGTATTGTCCTATTAGGGTGAAGAGATACCATGACCACAGCAACTTAGAGAAGAAAACATTTCATTGGGAGCTTGTTTATAGTTCAGCGGTTTAGTCCATTAAGTGTCACGGTCTGGATCAGGGTGACAGGTAGACAGGAAGACATCGTGCTGAAGCAGTAAGTAGTCAAGAGCTACATCCTGAAGAGGCAGCAGACACACAGAGAGAAACACTTGACTTTTGAAACCTGAAAGCCTACCCCAGTGACACACTTCCCACACCACCCAGGCCACACCTCAAAATCCTTCTAACCTCAGACAGTTTCCACTCCCTGGTGACTAAGCACTCAGATGTATGAGCCTGTGGGGGCCATATTGATTCAACCGCCATCTGATAAGGAAATCTTACAAGCAACAAGGGCTCATGGCCACGGGGTGTACAGAGCTGGTTTGGTGATAAGGTGTCCTAGTGGTAGCCCCGAGGAGAAGAGAGGTCTCTAGAATGGTGGTTGTGTGGTACGAAATACGCAAGGTGACTTAGAAGAGAAAGGAGGTCAGAAAGGAACGTGGGGAGCCAGAAGCCCTCATCCAACAAAATTCTGGTCCAGCTTTGAGAGAAGAGAAGAGAAAGCCTAGGAAGGCCTCTTCCATCCACAATCAGTTTCAGAGCATCCCAAGTCCCTTCCAAGGGCTCAGTGATGGCAAAATTACTTTCACAATAATACTGAGGCATCAGTTGCCTTTGCCACTGACTCCCTAAGACAAATGTTGAGTGATGGTAATCAGCGTGGAGGTCAGCAGGGAGAGGAGTGAACTTTAATGCTGTAGAGTAGGAAGAGTCCTTGCTGCGTGTTCAGATTTCTTAACTAGTTGTAAAGAAACCGGTTTTCTTTCTTTTCTTTTTTTTTTTCCCAATCCTCCATCCGCAATGGAACCTCCCTGCCAAGATGAAGATTTCATACAATACTTTTTTACTGGGAAGATCATTGTTCTGAAGGCTGAACTCTCTGACAATACAGAATATGGAAAGGGCAAGATCCAGGATATGGAAGGGATTCCCCCTGGTGAGCAAAGGCTGGTCTTTGCTGTTAACCAGCTGGGAGAGGGGTCTACATCAGACTGCACTCAAAAGGAACTCACCCTGCATGCGGCGATGAACTTTCCTGAGTCTTACACCAGTCCCAAGAAGAATAAGAAGCAGAAGACAAAGACGGGTAACCTGCAATGCTGAAGAATGGATGAAAATGGCAAATGTGGTCACCTTTATCAAGAGCATCCTTTGATGAGTGTGGCACTGGGATTTTTATGGCTGTCCACATGGACATTACTGTGGCAAGCGTTCTCTCTTTAACTGTTCCAACAAACCAGGAAACAAGTGATAGTGTATGAGTATGAGTTAATAAGACAAGAACTAAGAACCAGAGGGAGGGGGAAATACTGTTTATTAAATCTTTATACAATTTTAGAGAATTATGTAAAATCGTCACAGGTTTAGAAACTACAGTTCTGTGTTACAACACATTAAGCCTTATGATTTAACACAAAGGACATACAACAGGTTCATATGCTGAATCAGATATGAGAATTAACATGTTCTTTTTAAAGCCAGATATTAGAATAATTAACAAAAATATAGAGCAATGCCATTCTTTTTGTGGGCTGATTTACAATGGAAAATTTATTTTCTTAATTATATGACATTTCTGTAAATATGTATTAGTTTCTGGTATTAAAAATTAATACACAAATATCTGAAAATGCTCTCTTTTAATATTTTATATGGTAAATGTAATAAAAAAAGTTCTTTAATAGTTTGAATGGCATAAAAGGAACCTAAGGCTACAGTGGAAAAGTCCAGCCCTTGACTTATTTCCGAGTATCGTCATGAGTCTAGCTAGATGTGGTTTCCAAACTAACCCAGGCAAGGTATGTGTTAGGTAAGACTGCCAAAATTATTTCCTCTCAGCTCCTTCATGCTAGTTAAATATTGTAACCCACAAATTTGCTCTTTGTTTCCTAACATTTTTGCCTGCTCTGAAAGAAACTATACAGCTCTTTATCTGACCTGTGTCCAATAGCAGTGTGGTGCTAATTTATCCTGTTCTAAGAGCAACAACCCCCCCCCCCAAAGATACGCTTTCTTCTCTCCAACTCAGACAAAACACATTACGAAGAGCCACCCTGCTTCCCAAACATGAGTCTGCTCCAAACAGAACTCACATTTCAGTGAGTCAGAAGGGAACAGGCAGATAGTCATCTCCTTGAAACTTGGCAGGCTTCCCACCAGGAGTCTGAGTTGCCCAGCTGTGTGTCAGGGTTAGTGAGCAGTTCCCTCAGAGCTCTCTGGTCTTACTAAACACTCAGGGCACAGAAGGTCATAGTGTCTTTTAGGGTGTGTAAGTAAAGAAGTGGTGGGTGAGATAGGCAGCCTGGGGCTATGAGGTTCAAAGGTGCTGAATGTAGGATATTAATCATAAGTTCTAGCGGCAGGTGAGTGCCAACTTGGTACCGTCATGAGTCTAGCTGGTCATCCAGTCTGGCCTATTTGGCAAGATCTAGCCCAGTGATAGACTATCTTAACACAAAAGGCTGTGAGGAACAACACTTAGGTTTGTCCCCTGGCCTGCATACATGTGTATCTACACAAACACACACATCAGCACACATAAACCTGTACACATATGCACACACACAAAGAAGTGGAGGTTCCTGCTCTACCTACCATTTTATAAATAGATTTAAAGCGTTTGGCTTTTCCTAAGTGGTTACGTCTGTTCCACCTGGAAGTTTCTTGCTTGCTCTATGGACCTGGGGAGTCCCTTCTTGTTCAGAGGCCCGCTCCTAAAACATTTTGAATGAGCAATAGCAATTAGACAAGCAATTCTTTATTTTATGAAACCCTTTGAGCGCTTCAAACAGAAAGCAGTCACTGGAATAACTCTAGCCTCATCAATGGGCAGGAACCTGCAGCTGAGCTTTTACTAATATTGGGTTTAAAGACGATTGAAAGTGCATGTTCTATTTCTTGGATTCAAAAGTGAAAGACCCAGATGAATTCTGTCTTTCCAGAATCTGAAAGATTGGGAAATGGCGAGGCACAAGCTCAGGTGGAGATGTTCTCAACCCGACCCCCCTTCCATAGGTGTACCCTAAGACCATTGGGATGCACAGATGTTACATAACAATTCAGAAGCAGTGAAGTAGCAACGAAAATAATTTTATGTTTGGAGGTCACCACAACATGAAGAACTGTGTTAAAGGGTCGCGGCACTAGAAAGGTTGAGAACCACTGCACTTGAGCCCCTGTGGACTCTTGACTTTTCTTTCCCTGTCCTGAAATAAATCAGGTAAACTTGGTGATCCAACTCCTCGTCGTCTCAGAAATGAACAATCCCCACCTCTCTCTCTCACACACCCCTCTGTGGTGCAAAAATAGTACCTCAGGGATAATCATAGCTTGAGAGCAGCTCTTTCTGATGACTTAGTGTCGAACCTGGTCATTCCGAGCTTATTTCTGTCCCTTTCTCCACCCACTCAGGAAAAGCAGAGAAGGGCACACACCGTTCAGGTCCCCTGGCTCTCCTGCTGAGCTATTGAGGGTTATGGCTTGATACAACTGTGCTGGGGTTGGGGGTGGAGTGGAGGGAACTGCCTAGGAGTTAGTTTCCTGTGGACAGAGGACGAAGAGATGTTGGTTGTGGGTGGATCCTGGGCTTTTGGGTTTGGTGTGCTAGAACAGTTTGGTACAGGTGGGAAAAGCCACTGGGCTGGCGTCGCGTCCGCACTGTCTGTAAGATGCAGAGGGCTCTGTGGGTGTTCATGGATCTTGACTCCTTTTTCAGAGCGCTGGAGGAGCCACAGACGCTGAGGGGCTGGGCTCGGTGGGGCGTGGCAGGACAGATCCGGAGTTTGCTCAGGCTGGAGGGGCGGGCAGGGGCGGTTCCTAGCTTAGGAGCTGCAAGCAACTGTTCCTTGCTCTCATTCAGGCTGGAGAGAAGTCCTCCGTACAGTTTCTGGAAAGTCTAGCCTCTGGGAGCCCTGGATCTAGGGTACTGTGTGCACCCCCAGAGCACTTTAGATTCCGCAGCGCAGACCCAAGATGGGACCGGGACAGCCAGGGGGCGCGCTCCTGCTGCGGCTGCAAGTGCTAGCTCAAGGTAAGTCTGAACTCCACTGTGCATCCGAGGCTGGAGAGACCCGCAGTGGTCCTAGAAGACCAGGGAGGGATCGAGTGCTGCTCTGGCGATGTCCGCTCTGCATCCATGTGGACTCGGGATTCTGGCTTCCTGGAGCTGCTTGAACAAACAGGACAGACAGACAGACAGACAGACAGACAGACAGACACACACACACACACACACACACACACACACACACACACACACACACACCACGTCCTCATTAAGACTTGTTTCACCCGTTCAAGCACCCTTCAAAGTCATCTTTCTAAGAGCTTTGGGTTTAGAGATGTTCTCACACCCACAGATTTGGAGCGTTTGTGGGTGGCCTGCAGAAGGGACCGGACCGCGCGCATGCAGCCTCCCAACTTCCCTCAGATCCCCAGCAGGTGCTGAGCTAGCACTGAACCAGGAATCCGGGATCCAGCTCAGGGCTGCAGCTTGCAGCTCTCAAAGGGTGGCTTTGCAGGAAACTCTGATGTGTATTTTTCGCCCCACGTGCACAGTGCCCCCTATTCTTATTTCAGGAAGGAGCACTGGTGTTTCTTTCCATAGGAGGAAGAAAAGCTAATCAACTCTATACTAGGCAGAGGGGAACTCTTCCTTCCCTCCTGCCTTCCTCTTATTGTTGTAATGTCCTCGTCCCTCAAAGAAAGTAAACTTTGGCAGGTTCTCTCCACTCTCTTGATCCTAGACAGGCAAGGGGATTAGCTGAGACTGGTGCCAGGCTGCCTAACCTGACTTCCTTTACATTAAGTGAGGAAGGAGAGTGGGGAAGGCCAGCTGCTGAGAGGCTCAGGAGAACTTTCTCTCCACTTTTATCCACAGCCTGGTCATGCCTAAGATGAAGGATTTTAAGGTAGTTGAGGGGAGACAGGAGGGGGCGGGGGGGGGATCATATCTGGATGGCTAACAAAATAGCAAAGTGGTCACTGGTTGTCAATTATTTTTTACAAAGAAGGAAAGCATTCCTTAAACTGTGCTTCTCTGGGGCTCATCTTTCTTTAAGGTTGAGGAAAATTAGTCCAGGTTAGCCTTGTGGAATTGTCTGTCTGTCAGAGAAGAGAGAAATATGTCCCTCTCCCGATTCTGTCGCAGACAGGGAGCACTGTTAATTGTTGGGATGCTAGCCTGTACCCCCATGCCTCACAAATGTTCTGTCGTTGGGAAACACCGTTGATCTGAGGAGCCATCGGGTCTAATCTAGGGGTTTAAGACAGTCGGATTGGATTCTGAAGTTCAGAGTCTGGAATTCTCTCTCCTAAGAGGAACTAGAAACCCAAACCCCGGCTTTTCATCTCTCTTTAATTGTCGGTATTATTAAAAGGAGCCACTGAAGCACAGCACCATTTTCTGATCTTTGAAATGTTGAGGCTTGTTCTGGGAGGAGCCCTTGAGAAGGACCTGGGTGGAATGTGTTGCCGAAAGGCATGAAGTCAGGTACTCAGTTTTCTTCTGCAGTTAGTTAATTGGGATGATTCAATGTCAGAAAGCAGACAGGATTTATATAACACCTGTAAAAATGACGCCACGTATTGCTTTCTCTCTTTCCGGTTCAGTTATTTGTATATCTAAGGAACGCATTTTCTCCTTATTTTAATCATCTAATTAAATAAAATCATACAACCAAGCTTTGCCATTTAAGAGAGCAATGGAGATTCGTAAGTGGGCAACATAATTTTGGGTGTCTTGGGTATCTAAGGTTGACATGCAGCTGAAAGTTCTAGGTTCCTGGTATTTTAAACTTTCATTTTTATCCTCCCTATATGAACATTTTGAACCTAGCAAGCATTAAAAAGGCACACTTATTATTATTTATAGATCACAGACACGCACAATTGTGATGCAAATATATACAGAAGTTAAAATGTAAAGGCATGCACAAATGTGTACCTCTATACCTGACATTCTCCACGGCACATGGACAGACAACAGACGCAAACGCATCTTGGATCTTATTTTAGCACTTAGATTCAAATCCGTTTCCCATAATCATTCTCATGAGTGGGTAAGAGGAACAAGAACTCAGTTTTGTTCCATACATATCCCTTTTCATCGTTCATGGGCAGGCCGAGGGTGGGGAATAGAGATCATATGACACCTAGAAAATCTGGAAGTTAAGGGCACATCCAGAGAAGAAACCAACTGTAACCTTAACATGGATGGCGTGACACACTCTCCAGTGGGCTCACGGGGGCCAAGGAATTCTCCATGTGGATTCTGAATCGGAGCTTCTTAACTGCCCTCTGAGAGGTCAGCCCTCCTTCTCGTAATAGCCTCCCTCATCTGTAAACTAATCAGTGGGTTCCTCTCATGGTAAGATGTCTTCCTTTTGATTTTTTGCTTTTCTCTATAAAACCCCTCTCCCCTGGTTTGTGTCCTCTCTCCCTCCCCTCTTTGTCACTTCTCCATCTCAGAGGCTCCTTATCTACCTACTAAATAGTGTTTGCAGAGTTCTGTCCAGGACCTCCCTCTTCATTCTAAACTTTAGAATCTAAAGGTTCTTCTGGGCCCTCCTCCTTCCCCCAAGGCAGGATTTCAAGCCACTCACCTCTTGATTTCAAACCCCCAAATTTCTACACCTATGTGTTCTATTAATTTGCCGGAGCCAATCTTTCCTAAGGTGAATTCACCACCTGTCTACCAGGATTTCTCCTTTACAATCCACTGTGCCTTTAAGCCAGTGTGCCACGCAAGTAGCAGGGCCGGCCGTGTGTTTCCCAAGTTCTCAGTCTCAGTCTCACACTTATGGTTCTGCCAGTTTTTCCTACCCATCTATGCAATGCCTGCCACCACCCAGGTCAACCCTTCATCCTCTCCTATCAGAACGCCTGCAACTTTGAACCTGGCCTTCCCATTTTGTTTCTTGTCTTTCCAGTTTATTGTTCTCATTGCTACCTTTCTAAAGCAGTTATATGCTCTATCAATCTACACACCCTTACATCAAACACTCGCTGTTTCCCGCCACATCTACTATACGGTAAAGTCCACATTTCTAGACATTCATAAAAGTCCTCTCCCGTCTGGCTGTGCTTTCCCTACCAACTGTTCCACTCTACTGTTCAATCCTACATATTAGTACACACAGGCACTCATGGGCACTCCATATGTGTATGGAATGTATACATTTCAAACCTTATAAATATGCCTACATGCACCATCCTATGTCTAAGTACAGTGGACAAAGTTTATTTTAAACTGTTCCCAGACTCTCTTCCTGCTAACCTCGCTAGGTTGTTGCTTTTCTTCTCTTTCTCTCATCTCTTTGTGATCAGCTAGTTCTCCAATCCTAGAAGAGTCAACCCCAAACATAATTAAAAGGTAGAACAGTTTTTATTCTGTAGCCCCAAAAGAAAGCATGGAATAATTTCTAAATTCTGTGAACCAATCCAGACTCTTTTTTACTTCAGTTTCTCAGTAGTTCCAGGTCACCCTTTGACGAATTAGCTTTCTTCCTCCATAGCTGAGCGGTACCACCTGACCCATCTCGGTAGGGCTCTGTGCTGGCCCATGAGCCTGTTTGAGATTTATGGATTTGGTCTCAGGACTCCATATTTAAAAAGGAAATCTTTCTGCATCTCAGATGTTCATTCAGGTTTATAAGCTAGTGCATTAACGCTATCATTGTCTCCCTCCCATTCTCTAAAACTTCAATGTTGCCTGTCTTATGAAATGACTGCCAAGATAGGCAGTCGATGACCACAACAGTTCTAATACATTCCTTCTAAGTGGTAAATGCTCTCTTCCTTCATGTGCTAATATCATGGGCAGATTAAGGGGGAGAAGCCTGCTTATGCACAGATGAGCTTCTCACGATGGGATTCTAGACACTCAGCAAAAGAATAACACATGCCAAGATACAAAAACTGAAAACTTTCAGAGATAATGTGGAAATATTAGCGGCTGAAAATATCTTAGCATCGTATAAATACAACCACCAGTGCAATAAGGTTCAGTCTTTACCACCAAGACTGCTTAGCTTAGTACTTAGACTCAGGACAACGCAAAAGATGAGGAACCATGGAAATGTTTCCCTGTTAATTGCAAATCGAAGGTGTGAAGAGTTACCGACTGTTTCTTCCAGTTGTTATCATGACTACAATGTGTCTTCCCATGCAAGCACAGAAAAAATGGCTCACAAGAGTTAAGAATCCTGATGGATGCCGTAAGTCCAGAGATAATAGATTTTGTGGATGACACTGATTCCCAGTCCCTCCCTGATGACCCACAGAAGCTCTGCCAATCTGGCAGCATACAGTAAATTCCATGAGCCAATGGGTGACCATAGATTCCTTTGCTAAAGGCATGTGGCAGACATGGTATCAAATGAGAGAAAGCATGACACATGATCCATAGAGGTCTAGTTGTATATGAGTCCAAACATGAAGAAAGGAAGTTCCCTTGGCCCTAAAGTATACATAACTGGCTTCAACCCATCATTTTCCTTATATTTATCAAATTAGTGCCCTCTTCTGGACAAGCTGGAGATTGAGGTTATGAGGAGACTATGCATATGGCGTGATCTACTAGGAGGCTTCTGGGGAAAGAATCTTCATTTTTCAGACAATATGATTTTGTCACATTCGGACACCAGGTTCAGAGAGGCTGAGCAGTCTTGTAAGCATGATGCCAACTGGTTACTGAAAGATAAAAATGGGGATACATAGGTAGCACCAAAGAAAGATGGAGAGAAAATTCACTCCTGGAATCTTCTTTGAGTTTCTAAATTATCCAAAGGAAATACTAACCTTCCTCTCAATTTCTTTAAAAATGTTTATATAATTTAAAACTTAGTTATGTTTTATATGGGTGAGAATTATAAAGTCTTCCTATGGCATGGTAAATATCATGTTTGCATATGGTTCATGAAGGATACCAAACAAAAAATGTTGAGTTTGGAGAAGGAAATATCATAAAGACAGTAAAAACCAAGTCTCCAGAAAGACTGGAGTCATTTAGAGTTTAGATTTTCCATGGAGGACAGTGCTGGTCATGGGGTCCAGTCCAACATTTTATCTGGATGGAAGCAGTATTATGGCAACATACGGCATGCAGCAAGGTTCCTAGATGCACTATTCCCAGAAATTACACACGGCTTCTGCCAATGGAGGACCTACGTCTAATTCCTAGATCACAAAGGAACACTGACATAGAACATTCAAGCTCGTGGTGTTGCTAAGGAACGAAAGGTGAGAGGTAAGCCATCCTCTGACCTTAAGGCTTTTCAACTATGACAGACTCAGAGTCTTTCCTTGAGGGCGGGGAAGGCCCTGAAGCTACCCAAGCAAGGAATTGATGAGCTCAGAATTGCTCACTGCCATAGGACAAGGAGGAGGACAGAAGGATAGAGACCGGGCAGACAACACCATGGGCAACCAGGAGAGAATCAGGTTAAGTGCTAGTTTACCACACCAGGAGAGAGAGATGAAATTTAAATTTAAATGTAAATGCTATGAAGGAAGAAGAGAAGCAGTATTTGGTAATGGACTTAATTTTGTCACTGGGGGAGGAATAAAGCAGATGTTTAGATTTCTGTTACGTACAACGCAATGTACAGCCGTTTATTGAGGCAAGAGGTGCTAAAAGAAGCAAGTTGTATGAAAGAGATGATCAGTTTGGTGCGATTGAGGTGGCCACATCCTGGGGTACCCTCTAGTTAGTCCGCAGTGTTGTGCAGTGGCCTCACGATCAGTCCAGTGAGTGAGATGTGCACAGAGATGAGAGGCAACTGGGAACGTGTTGCTGCTGAGTTAAGCAGGGAGAGAAGAATGGTCTCGAGCCATGACTTGGGAACTACCTTGGAGGGTTAGATGAGAAACAAATGGGAGAGAGGGGGGGGATATGATGCCACTTGGAGACACAGCAGGAAATCTAACCTGTAGGAGTGAGGCACCACAGAAGGAATTGGAGAAGGAGACAGCTTTGCAGTAGTCACATGAGCGTGGCCGTCAGAGTAATGGCAGTCTCCAGTCTCTGCCGTGGATAAGTAGAAGTGAGGAGTAAGTATATCGAGGTCCTGTAGACAGTGAGGAAGACTTGGCAGAAAGGGGAAGGAAGAACAGAGAGGGGGATAAGACAGGAGATGTTCCTTTCAGCATCTAAACCAGTGGTTCTCAACCTTCCTAGTGCTGTGACCCTTTAGGACAATCCCTCATGTTGTGGCGACCCCAACCATAAAATTATTTCCATTGCTACTTCATAACTGTAGCTTTGCTACCCTTGTGAATTGTAAATATTTTTGGACATAGAGGTTTACCAAGGGGGTCATGACCCACAGGGTGAGATCTACTGATGTAAGCAAAGATGGACACACTTGGATATAATCTATGGTAACTGGCTCTCAAATTGTATGTTCATAATCCTGCGCAGTACATGTATAATTTTTCCAAAATCATTTTGTGTTGTCTGTGGGTTTCAGACATCCAGAACCGGAGAGAGAATGGGAACAGCTGTAGTGTCTATAGAAAGGATCTTAGAGGGGAGAAATAGTATTTCTTTCTAACTGTGTGTCTGTGTGTGTGTGTGTGTGTGTGTGATTTGTATATGTGTGTACATGACTAGTATGTGTGCTCTTGCCCATGGGCATACTTGTGGAGGACTGGTATGTACGTTGTGTGTCTTTTGCTATTGTTTTCCACCTTAAATCTTTTGAACAAGGTCTTTCCTGGAACTGGAGCTTCCTGTTTGAACTAGAACATCTAGCCAGCTACCTCCCAGGGCCCGGCTACCTCTGTTTCCCATTTCCGCCTAAGTGATAGGCATAGGGATGTCTCCCTTTACATGGGTGCTGGGAACGCAGAGTAAGGTCCTCGTCTTATGAAGAAGGCACTTTATCTATAGAGTCATCTCCCCTGCCCTATTGTTAATATTGTGAGAGTTTTAATTTCTACAGATTGCATATATTCAAGGTTTATTCTATGCCTGCTGGTTCCTGTACAGAAACATTATGTCCCCTATGTTGTACACACTTAATCTAAAGACTGTTCCAGCCTTTTCAGTTCACAAATACTGTGACTGCCAATCATTTTAAATATATTGCAGGTTTCCCTGGAGAGTGGTCTGTTTTCATGGCCCAGTTATAAGAAGCTGCAGGCAGACATGCCTACATGGTATGCCTTATCATACCATGTTCTAAACCTACAACTGCATTTTTTTTTTTGCTTCTATTAGTTCAAAATGAATGGGGACAGTTTTTACTCCAGAAGCTTTCTGTATAAAAATGAAGTTAATGTTTAAACAGAGCGAGGGAAATAAAAGCACATTAGAGGTTGTACTGTCAGCGTCTGAGATTATTTCGTTGTTTGTTCAAAAGCATGAGGAAAGCCAGTGCCCCAGTGGCCACCTTGGACACTGGTAGCTGTCATTCACGGAAAGGTGGCCTTTGTTTGTCTTTGTGCAGGCCTGAGCTCATTTCCATGGATACCATGTAGCCATGCAGACTGAACTGAAGCTGGAGTCTAGCCAGAGCTGCCAGACAGCTCTATTCCGATTCTTTCCCAGTCACATTCAGGTCCTTTATCCCATAGTGTCTTGGATGCTCAGTGGAGTAAAGACCGTTTTGGATTTTGTAGCCCTTTCTAAATCTCACTGTGAGGGCTCGGTGCATGACACAGATATTTTACATTAATTGATTTGGTTTTCTAGGTATTTGTTAGTGTAGTTCCCTGGCAGGGAGGCAGGCAAATGAAAAGTTTAGCCTGGGAATTATAAGACTTATGTGATTTTTTTCTTTTAGAATAAAGATGTAATATATAGTCCTAATAAAAACACAGTACAGGATTGAAAAGAATCTATGGAAATATAGTAACTAAAATATAGAATTCCTTTATTACTACAATGCTTAACGTTTGTCCCCAAAGGATCAGGCTCTAACAGTATCATTGTGATATTATTTAACATTGTTGTTTGGGAAAGGGTTAAGGACTTAAGACACTAATAGTGTCATGCAACTCTATGATTGTTTGCTTGTTTCCCTCTTTCTTTCTTTCTTTCTTTCTTTCTTTCTTTCTTTCTTTCTTTCTTTCTTTCTTTCTTTCTTTCTTTCTTTCTTTCTTTTCTTTCTCTCTC
>NC_034600.1:45045349-45104113 GCF_900095145.1 Mus pahari | reverse complement strand
TCTTTCTTTCTTTCTTTCTTTCTTTCTTTCTTTCTTTCTTTCTTTCTTTCTTTCTTTCTTTCTTTCTTTCTTTCTTTTCTTTCTCTCTCTCTCTCTCTCTTTCTTACTTTCTTTCTTTCCCTTCCCTTCCCTTTCCTTCCCTTCCCCTCCCTTCTCCTCCCCTCCCCTCCCCTCCCTTCCCTTCTCCTCCTCTCCCCTTCCCTTCTTCCCTTCCCTTCCCTGCCCATGCTCTCACACTTTCTTCCTTTCATGGCCTGCTGTCCAGATGTCCTCAAGCTCTTGACTCCTGTTTTGCAAATCATCCAGTTCTGTTTCACTGAAGTACTTGTGTCTCAGGACACATAGCCATGCGTCCTGTAATTTAGTGCCACTTTTCACATAGACTCTTCCAGCAGCTGTCATCTGATACGTCTGATCCCTGTTAGCTCCGATAGCCTGTAAGCTTTATGATGACAAGTCTCCACCTTCCTTGTGTGTATCAAGGTTTCATTGTTAATACTTTTATCTTTCTTTCTTTCTTTCTTTCTTTCTTTCTTTCTTTCTTTCTTTCTTTCTTTTCTTTTCTTTTTTTCTTTTTTTTCTTTTTTTTTTCTTTTTTTTGAGACAGGGTTTCTCTGTGTGGCCCTGGCTATCCTGGAACTCACTTTGTAGACCAGGCTGGCCTCGAACTCAGAAATCCGACTGCCTCTGCCTCCTGAGTACTGGGATTAAAGGAGTGCGCCACCACACCTGGCAATATTTTTCAAACTACTTTTGCATTTGTTCATTTAGTGGAGGCAGAGGAGTGCATGCCAGTGGGAATCTGAGGAGGGCTTGTGGGAGTCAGTTTGGTTCCTTCCTTCCACCATGTGGGTTCGGAGTGCGGAACTCAGGTCGCCAGACTTGGCACCAAGAGTCTTAACCTGCTGACATTGTTGCTGGCCTTGTTGACATCCTGTTTGTGAAACAAAAATGAATATAAGAATCACTGTAGAGCTGTCTATCTTTGTGTTGATGTACAGGATGTCATCACCCAGTTACATGTGATCCAAAGACAGTCTTCCACTTGGTGGATTTTATTCTCAGTGATGTGTACTGGTGACATTCTTGGTGTGGACATCGTGGAACTTAGGTTTTGTGCTCAGTTGCTTTCATTTTATTTTAAATATAACTTCAAGGAAGGTTCCCTAATTCATGGTCATAAAAATACTGTCCTGCATTCCATAAAACAATATTTGTTTGGTATTTTCATATAGACCTACATTTTTCTGTAGTAGATGAAATAGGACTTAAAAACAAACAAACAAACAAACAAACAAGCAATAGTCTTAGCAACATTTATTAATTCTGCATGCACACACACACATGCTCACACATTGTCTCACATACACAAACACATACACAAACACATACACAAACACACAGACACAGACACATATACGCTAAAATTATTGTGTATTTATTCCTTCATTCTAGCACCCTGTAATTCTCTTTAGCTTTAATTGTTCATTATCAAATCAGGTATGCATTATTCCATTCCCAAATGTTTTTTTGTTTGCTTGGTTGGTTGGTTGGTTGGTTAGTTGGTTATTGGTTGGTTTGGATTTTTTGCTTGTTTGGACATTTGTTTTTGTTTTTGTTTTCCCTTTATCATCCTTTTCTTGCCATACTGAGCGAAGCAGGGCCTCTAATACAGTAACGAATACTAAGTAACAAATGCTGTGTTAAATGTTGAAAAGAAAAGGGAAGAGGAGACTGCTTCCTGTGAGAGGATTGCAGTCCGTTTCTTCCATCATCGGAGTCTTCTTCCCTGCTACTTTGCCAAGATATTTATTTAAATTGACAAATGATTTGATTTTATAAATATATTTCTGCATCTTGGTGATAATATAAATTTCCTTCTAAAATCCATTAACATGGCAATTTAGACTGTTTGCTTTTTAGATATGACGAAAGCCTGTACTAGTGAACTGTCTCCATCCTGATCAACATTGGTAATGTGTTTTTGGATTACAGTTCATGATTGATTTTTCTATTAGATTTTTATGCACTCCTCTTTTGGATTTTGATGTCAAGACTGAAACTATTGCTATAGACTGGAATCCATTTCCTCTGTTTTGAATCTCTCAAAAAAAATTCTGTGAGTTTATAAGATGGCTCACTTGCTACACAAGGATCTTGAGTTCCATCCCCAGCACCCACAGAAAACCTGATGTGGTGGCTTGCAGCTGTAACTTCAAGCACTCCTATTGGGAAATTGTAGGTGGGAAAAAGAATACCCTGGAAGCTCTCAGGCTGGCTAGCTTGGAGAAGAGAGAGCAGCAGAAACAACAAGGTGGATCCTGCCTCTATAGGGGGAAGGAGAAAACCAGCTCCTGAATGTTGTCCTCTGACTCTCATATTCCTACTGTGTCGCATGTGCATGCAGACACGCATGACAAGTACACACATACCACAATTTTATAAAAAAGTTTTGTAAATTTAGCTTATTTTTCTAATATTCTTTTTCAAATGTGTGTGTGTGTGTGCCCTGGAGACTAGGGTTGTGATCCATCCTATATCCTGGGAACTGAGTTCGGGTTCTCTGGAAGAGCAGCAAGTGTCTTAACTTAGTCTTGATAAGAAGCTCTGGAAAAATTGTTTCTCTTTACATTTTTAGTGTGTAAATTTAAATAACAACTTAGATATTAGAACTAGTTTTAGAACGTTTAACATTTATCTACCTTTTGCCATATAATTGCTTGTCTTTCCATTATGTCAGACTTTAAGTAAACATAAATTCATAAAATATGTTAATTTTATTGGTTGTCATTTGACAAGCAGTTTGTCTAGTTGGCTATTAGCAAAAAGAGGGTTGTCATTATTATTATTATTATTATTATTATTATTACTATCCCAATCTTAATTATTGACTTCAACTCTCAAAGGTCTTAGTTACTTTTCTTTTGCTGTGATCAAACTCCATAGAACTTACAGAAGAAAGAGTTTGTTGAGGGATTACAGTTTCAGATGGTGAGTCTATGACCATCATGACAGGGAACATGGCGACATGTCAGGCATGGCAGCAGAGCAATAGCTGAGAGCTTACATCTTCATCTACATGCACAAAGTAGAGAGAATGAGAAAGATCACTAGGAATAACATGTGCTTTTGAAACCTCAAAGCCCACCACCAGTGACACACCTACAACAAGGCCACACCTCCAAATCCTTCCCAAACAGTTCCACCAACTCAGGACCAAGGATTCAAATATATGAACCTATGGGGGCCAGTCTCATTTAAACCTCCACAACATTTCGTACTACACAGAAAATTATGTCCATATAATTTACAGAGTATGGTTAAAGATGCTTCATCAGAATTCAATTTTATTGAGTATTTTTGCATTGATATTCATAAGGGAAATTGGTCTGAAGTTCTCTTTCTTTGTTGGGTTTTTATGTGTTTTAGGTATCAGAGTAATTGTGGCTTCATAGAATGAATTGGGTAGAGTACCTTCTGTTTCTATTTTGTGGACTAGTTTGAGGAGAATTGGAATTAGGTCTTCTTTGAANGTCTGATAGAACTCTGCACTAAACCCATCTGGTCCTGGGCTTTTTTTGGTTGGGAGACTATTAATGNCTGCTTCTGTTTCTTTAGGGGATATGGGACTGTTTAGATCATTAATCTGATTTAACTTTGGTACCTAGTATCTGTCTAGAAAATTGTCCATTTCATCCAGGTTTTCCAGTTTTGTTGAGTATAGCCTTTTGTAGTAGGATCTGGTGATGTTTTGGATTTCCTCAGGTTCTGTCGTTATGTCTCCCTAAGATGCCTTACAAAAGTCAGAGACAAAATGCTGGCACACACGCACACATAGGATCTTTGTGGAAAATTAGGCAGTGAACCCTTTTGGAGAAGTGCTGAAGAGGTTGTTGCAGAACCAAGATCCAGGTTCACAGGTTGAATCAAACACTAGGATTGAGTTGACCTGCAGAAGTAAGGTGCAGAATGTGGAGGCCACAGAGATGTGCTGTAGAGCTAAATCCAACTGGATAAACATTTTATTCTCCTTATATTTACAAGTTGCTCCTATTTATAAACTTGTTCACATAAACTTTTAAGTGGACAGGAATAATTTTCATCATCTCAGCTTTTAATTAGTGTAAGAACAGTCGTATCTACTCATTGTTGCTATTTTTCATGATCAGTCCCACCAGGAGATTATAAAATTTAAAGTTATGTGAAATTATGTCAAAGAAGAAATGTTCTGTTTCACTTACTATTTCCATGTTATATTTACATGCATTTTGGTAACTTGAGATCTTATTTTCATAGTTTTCCTTTACTTTTCCTCATGAAATTAAAATATTTCTTCAGGACCATTTTCTTTTATTCTCTTTTTCTTTGACATCAGTCACACATAAAATTGATGTTCCATTTCTCACAATCTTTTATTTGCAAATTTGCCAGATGTTCATTTAAATGTCCTTTGCCATCCACAGTGACTACATTGCAATAACTCTAAGGGACATCTGAAACTACAGATATTATAAAACCTTTTATGCATTTTTGTCTTCTATATACATAAGTATAGTGGTTTTATTTATAAATTAAGCACCACTATGGTGGTATACACCTGAAATCCCCAACACTTAAGAAGAGAGAGTGTTCTGAGTCACCCTCTACATGATGTATTGAGACATAATGTCTTCTTGCAAACAGAGAAGAAATGGGCAAAGAAAATACTAATAATTTGAGAACAGTACCTAATAATAAAAATGAACTTTTATAAGAGTGCTATAATAAAGTTGAGTGAATGTGGTCTCTCACAAATCTTATAGCATCTCTACACATTTTCCTTTGAGATAATGTAACACCTATGTGATGGGCAATGTGAGATGACCAATAAACAGACTGTGGTATGGCATCTGGCTACAGGGTGACCTGAACATAGCCTCTGCAAGGCCATGAAAGACACAAGATGGCAACAGAGCGGCTAACAGGCAAGTAGCTTGGCTATGCTAGAGAGAGGGATAATTTATATTTTTGGAGCACAGAGGAGGAGATCTCATTGTGTTACTTAGACTAGCATGCAAGTTAAGAATCACACGCAGTTTCTAAACATTCCCATCGACTATTTAGAATATGGCTCACTGTGGGAATGTGAAACTGTGAAAGAGAAACTACAGAAGATGGTGAGCTGTTATATTTAGAACCCCAAAATCAATAGTAGAGGAGGTTCTGTGGTAGGACAGGAACAAGGTAGAACAGCATTGGGTTTCCCCATGCAATTTTCCCAACTGAGGTCAGCAGGGAACATTCTGCCTTTCTGTCTCAGCTCTCTTGGCATATATAGTACACACATTCTAGTCACTATTCTTTCATATGTAATATGTATACACATGTATATACATGTATATGTATACACACACACACACATATATATATATATATATATATATATATATATATATATATATATAACTATACACACACATATACACATGTATGTGTGTGTGAGTGTGTGTATTTTTGGCTTTTAGCTGACTTTGCTGTTTTACAACTGCCTCCAGATGCAGTGCTGAAGTTTTATTGAAGGCTAAGTGTGAAAGAGTTAATGCTATATCTTAAGCAAAAAATCTGTATGTTAAGCACTCTTCCTTCAGTCATGAATCAATATATCCTGCCTTCTCCAGGCTAGCTATTGTCCCTTTGTGAGACATTTAGGTTCTTTCCTGTGGGAATTCCTTCACCTCTTCTGTGTGTAATGTAGCTATAAAGTCATTATACACATTTTTTCCTCCCATTTCCTCTTGGATGATTTCCCAAAGCAGCAGTACATTGCCAAAGGTGGTGTGCGTGTTTTTGTGTGTGTGTGTGTGTGTGTGTATGTGTGTGTGTGTTTGTATATTTAGTGTGCATATGTGTAGTGTGGGTATATGTACATGTTTGAGTGTGTAAGTGTGTGTGTATGTGTGTCTATATGTGTGTCTGTATCTGTGAGTTTGTGTGTGTGGTGTGTTGATATGTGTGTGTGTGTTTACAGTGGTGTGTGTGTGTGTGTGTGTGTGGTGCATGTGCTGTGTGTGTATGAGTATGTAGTGTGTGTATAGTATGTGTGATATTTGTATGTTTGTGTAGTGTGTGTGTATGGTGCGTATGGTGTGTGTGTGTGTATATGTGTGTGGTGTGAGTGTATGTGTGTTGTATGTGTGTAAGAGATGTGTGGGAGTGTCTCTCTGTGTCTCTGTCTGTGTCTCTGTGTATGTGTGTCCCATTTTCAGCAGCATAGCCATCTGCGATGTAGAAAGGTGTCAGCTTCCCCAACATTATCTTTTTCATCTTCTTTTGTAATTGGTTAGATATGGAGTGGTCCATTCATCCTCTTTACTCACAAGGAGTCACTGCCTCTATGTTACAGTTTTGGAAGTGTATTTTGTGAAAAATATCTATAGATTCATGTCAAAGAACTTATAGCTAGTGTCCTCTGAAGTGGGCCCAAAATAAATCTCAAAAGCTCATCTAGTTCACATACATACACACACACACACACACACACACACACACACACACACACACACATACACACGTGAGTGTACACACACATGCACAGGAGCCCAACCTGCCATGTTCTCTATGTGTTTTCAAGATGCCTCTTATTGCCCTCTGAAAATTTCCTTGAAAATAAAACTTCGATTTTGGCACATACAGTCCCTCCAAGAGGATACACCACACTTTTGTGACTTAGAAACCTTGAGCAGGGAGGGAAGACATGTTGTTTGCCACAGTGACTCACTATGGTCAACAGTCTGTAGGTTGCACTGGTTTGCCATTCCTGTGCTGAGTCACCCAAAGCCAGGGTCTTATCAGCTTAACTACCATTTATTATCTCATAGTTCTTGGCCTGGGATTTTAAGGGGTGTCTTGACTGGAGATTCTGGCCATTTGTTGCTGTCAGAAGGCAAGCAGCTTTCTCTTCTTGTGGGGCATCCATAGCAGAGCACCTACTAAGTAACTTGACTTCATGTGTGGTGACTTGTCTCAGAAACATACTGGGAAGGAAGTTGGGACTCATGGGTTGGTGGTGTGGAGTACATTCTGCTCATAGAGAGGGCCTGAATTCAGCTCTCAGGGTGACTCACAGGCTCATAACCAGATATAACTCTGGAGACCCAATCCAAGGACACCCGATACCTCTGACATCTGAGGACACCTTCACTGATGTGTATAAAGCTACACAGAGACACATGTATACACACAATTTAAAGTAATAGAGACTTTTAGAGATGCTGCGAGCAATTGGCTTTGTCTGCCTTTGTCTTGGAAACCACTCCATTGCCTCTATTCATCCAAGCAATGAGCAAGTGCCACTTCACGCCAGGGGAAGGAGAATGAGACTCTGCCCCCTGATGAATGAGTATCAAAATATTTCACCGAAGAAACTTAAACAACTTAACGTTGCTTACGAGCCCTCACTCACTGTTTAGACTACAGTTCAGACACCAGCTTTGCTGACATTTGGGGCCTGATGATTCTTCTAGGCTGGGGTGGGGGTGGGGTGGGGGGAATGAGAAGTGCAGGATACTGTGCAGTGTGCCTGACCTCCACCCACTAGATAGAGCAGCCCCAGTGTGACAATCAAAACTATATCAGACATTACCAAATGTCCCCCAGGGGGAAACCACTGAATAAGAGAAGCCTGTGGTGAGAGCATTTCCTGCTCATGGCCACACAGAACTGAGCTGTGAAGAGTAAGTTCCAGGCCGTCACTATAGGTGGCTTTAGATAAATCACAAGCACATTGTTTTCTACTTTGTTCATTCACAAGGAGGATCAAGTGTAATTTTTACAAAGGGGTGAATATTTTGTATATTGTAAATCCATAGCTGGGCATTCATTATTATTGTTCCTGTTATTCTTAATTTATTTATTGATTTACCCATTCATTAGTTTTTATTATCATTCATTTACTTAGTGGGGGAACATTAAAATAATGGTAGGCTTATCATATTTCTCTTGAGTGTCTGACACTGGGGAACTGGAAGAGCTGAGGCAGTCTCTCCCTCTCAAATGCTAAGATTATTGGATGTGACACTCTCCCGATGCATTTTTCTTTCTTCATGAAAGCCAAGAACAGGTTATACTGCTACATTCATGAGAAGTTGAAGGAATAATTTTCTACTTGTAACTTGTGTCCTTTATTGTGTGCATTGTACAAGCATTCCACAGCTTAGCTGTACATGCCTCGAGTTCCTCTCCAATAGACTGTAACTTAACTTGGTTGCTTTCGTGGGAAGAAAGTGTACTGTCTACCTGCTTTATGCCCGCTCTCATCCTGAAGACAATGCAACTGAAAAGCAGACTTCCTGCCGTTGTGTGTGTGCAGATCTTATGTAGACCTAGGACCATTTCCCATAGCCATGTGTATTCTGGGTAAAGATGAGCTGCACTTGGAATTGAAGTCTGTTTGCTCAATTCCATAGTAGGGTCTGCATCACCCACTTCCTGTCAGTGTGGCTTCCTGAGAAGGTTCACAGAATGACACTATTTTCTTGGGTTTTATGGTATGCTTCTTTTGTGTGTCAGCAAAATATCATCCCCATATCATCCGGCCACTCATGAGGCAGTAGTTTTAGAAAATTAAATGCAAATTAGTTCAGGATGTGCTCTTCTGTCTCTGGGGAAAGTGGGTGTGTCCAATCAAGTAGTGTGGTTTGTGAAATCTCCCAAGAAGTGTGTGCTAGCCTTCGTGTGCTTAGTGATACCAAGAGTAAAAACAGTGAGAAACTGGCTTGCTTTCCTATGTGTGTACCCCATGTTAGGCACTTAGTTGAGAGTTTCTCCTGCATTATCTGATGCACGGGAGACTCACCTATTGACCTAGTTTACAGTGAGGAAGCAGCAGCTGTCATAGGCTAAGAAGCTTGATCTCAAGGCTGCTCAAACCCCACAGGCACAGCTCCTGGATCTCATGGTGTACCATCATCTTTGCTCCATTAGTGGATTTTTTTCACTTTAAAAAAATAATTAACTCTTACCTATGGCATAATTCTGCCATGCTACCACCATCAAATGTGAACAATCTTCTTTTGGGGGTTTTTCTGAAACTACGTAAGAAAAGAAAAGTTAGATATTCTACAGCGGTGGTTTTCAACCTGTGGGTCATTGCTGCTTTGGGGGTGTGCATATCAGATAGTCTGTACATCAGATATTTATGTCGCAATTCATAACAGTAGCACAATTATAGTTATGAAGTAGCAACAAAATAATTTTATGGTTTGGGGGGTCACCACACCATGAGTATTAAAGGGTTACAGTTTTAGGAAGGTTGGGAACTACTGTTCTATAGAATTCTAAATAGAAAACAAACTATGTATATTTGCATGGACATATGATATATAGTTTATACTTCTAACACATGCATTTATAAATTTTATTTATACAGAATAGTATGTAACACACAGTCATGAATGTGACTATTAATCTGTCTATCTATAAATCAGCTGAGCACCCTGCATGCCCAGCCCTTGTTTTGAACCAGCCAGAACGCTGAGTCATTTTTTAATTAAAAAGGTCTTTCTTGTCCATCCACTATTATGTAAGCAATTTATTGCTTGGAGGAAAGGCAAAATAATTGGCTTTTTTTTTTCATTTAAAAATTACTACTGATTGAGGACTACTCAAAGTATTGGGCCATATGGCAGTTAATAAATTAAGCATAATCCCTACTTTTATAGACAAAGAAGGCTAAGTATAAATCACGCAGAGCTTCAGTTTTAGAGATATCTGTACAGGCCCTGTCCCACACATTCACACAGCCTGAATTTTTTAATTAAATATGAAAACACTAAATTAAGATCTCTCTTCCAACATATTTCAAGACAAAAACATCAACCACAAGGTGATAATTAAGTTTTATGATACAGAATTATGGATTAATTCCTAGAAAAGAAAACTTTAAATGCCTTGAAATGTCCTTATGCCATTGGGAAACTATTCCAGACCTTTATGTGATATTTTTTAAAAAATGTACAGAGGGAAGGGACATACTTGAATGGTATAATTTCACCCTGTTTAAAAACAAAAAAGAAATGAATCATGCTGTTGCCTCTAAACAATTATTATATAAACTGTCATTTGAAGACATGATAAAAAATGTGCAGTCACACATGTGGGAAAAGATTGCTGTAGAACTAGTTGATTTTGTTGTTAGTAAAAAAAAAAAACATTCCTAGTGTTGCCTTTCTCATTTCAAATAAATATTATATCTATAAATTTTTTTCTAGGAAAATCATTTTGTTTTCTTGAAGAACTTCTCTTCCTCAAATTTTAGAAGTTTCCATCCCTGCAAAACATCATGTCTCCCGTTATACATTTCCATGGGTTAGGCAGATAATAAAGGCATACACACAAATTTTACTTGGTTATGAATAAATAAATAAATAAATAAATAAATCGCGATTAAGAAGGCAAGGAATGTTTCCTAGAAATGGGACAATATGTTGTGAATAGATTCTGTATTACTTATTTTATGGTATGATAATTGCCACAATATCTGAGATTCTGAGGACCAGAGTCTGAACATGGCTTCACTAGGGCTTTTTCAGACTTTGTAGAAGGCTATAATCATGATGTTGGGTAGAGATAGTTCTCACTTGATTGCCTGCCTGAAGAATAATTGCCTTTCTGCTCCTCATATTGTTGGCAGGTATTAACCATGACATCTGCTTCTATTTCTGCTATTAATCTTCATATGTATGAAGCGGAAGGTCCTACCTTAACCTAAAGGCATGTTTGTCAGGAGGTGAGGGATCACTACAGGGAACGCTACAGTCTGTCTACCACAGGTGGTGGGGAGAGACTCTCTGCCAGGTTGATGTGTGAGAATAGTGGAGAGGCAATGAATGCAAAGACACGGCTCTGTGGAGAAAAGCTCACAGAAGGCAAGGGAGCAGAGTGAGCTCAGCGTGTGAGGGAGCCAGGACCTCAGCTGTGTGAGCTTGAGGTACGTAGGAGGAGAGGTCCTAGAGCAACAGTCCTCAACCTGGGAGTTGCGACCCCTTTGAGGTCAAATGACCCTTACACAGGGGTCACCCAAGACCATCAGGAAATATAGATATTTATGATTCTATTCCAGGCAGTAGCAAAATTACAGTTATGAGGTATCAATAAAAATAAGTTTATAGTTTGGGGTCACCACAACATGAGCAACTGTTTAGAGAGTCGTGGCATCAGGAAGGTTGAGAACCTCTGTCCTGCAGGGTAGAGAATGGCTGTGCAGGCAGCTGTGAAACAAACTGCTTCATGAGATGCTATTGGAGGCTGAGGACTCATGACGGGGTTACTAAAAGGTGTGTGACAGAGGCTCAGGTCATCAGCATGCAAACTCTGATCTCAATAAGGATGACACCAATGGGCAGGTGAAGGTGGATAGAGAGAAGTCCACCAGGCCTCAAAACCACACAAAGAACCATGGGCCACTGAAGCTGGGAGAGCAAGGACTGGTTTCCCAGAGAAGAGCACATCAACTGATTGCCCAATGCCGAAGAGGCAGCCCTGAAAACACACAGACACACACAGAGACACAACACACACACACAAATACACACACACACCACACACTCACGAACAGTCATACACACACATACCATAAACACACTCTCACACATACACACATACACTCACACACAGTCATACACACACATACCACACCACATACACACACCCTATACACACACACAATACACATATACACCACACACACAAATACACACACACACACACACCACACACACACAGACAAATACACACACACACCGCACACTCACAGTCATACACACACATACCATAAACACACTCACACACATACACACACAGACACACACACACAGTCATACACACACATACCATACCACATACTCACACACACCCTATACACACACACAATACACATATACACCACACACACACATTCATACACATAGTGTGTGTAACATTATATAGACTGAAGAAGATATTTTTAGGAATATGTATGTGCATGTATGTATAATATGTATTTATACTTATAAACACACATATTCATATACATATATATGTGCATATACGCATATATTCATATGCTGATGCAATAACAATTAGTGGAAAATAGAGACCATGAACTTGAAAAAGAACGGGAAGTGTATATGGGAGGGTTTGCAGGAGAGGGGAGGAAGAACTGTAATTATAGTATGATCTTAACATAATTAAATAAAAAAGACTATAGAGTAAGAAAGGGTGTGGAGTTAGGTAGGAGGGGAAGTGAGGAGAGTTTGGGAGGAGGTGTGGAAGAGGAAAGTCTGATCAAATATATTGTATGAAAAAATATTTTTAAAAAGACTTTAGAGCAGTGCCCCATGGACAGCAACGTAACAAGTAGCGCTCATTTTAATTATGATCGGTTCATCATGTACTGCCTGCAGATGTGGGAAAAGCACTTTGCAATGAGCAAGTTCAGTAACAGCCCCTGTCAGGCCAACAGCATGAGGGTGTGAGGTAGAGAGATGTAGGCGAGAGACCAGAATGGAAAGGGGTTTCTCTTCCACACAGAAGGCATTTAGGGAGAAGCTGAAGCAAGTGTCAAACTTGGATGAAGGAATTTGAAGGATATCTCCTAGCAACTCTCGGGCCAATAAGACAGTTTCACTGTCTCCAACTCAACTGTCAGGAGACAGAGAGTCTGCCAAATGCAGCTCGCCCTCCTGCATCCCTTTTGAAAATGAAGAAAATCTATCAGATTTGCTAGACGGCACCAAGTCACAGTAAATGGATGCACAAAACAATTACAGAGCGACTTTTGAGATGGTTCTTGCTTTCAAAATCAATTGTTGAAATGTGAAAAGGCTTTGAAAAGCCCTTAGTACATGCAGCCATTCTCTGGGACTTGATGCAGTTTCTCTTCTTTTTTTTTCTCCTCCCTTGCTACTTCTCTAACCTCCTAAACACACACACACACACACACACACACACACACACACACACACACACACACACATGCACGCACACATACACACACCACACATCACTTTGAATATTTCACACAAAAAAAATGAACATGATGTATAACATCTGGGATACATTTATATCTTTCTTCATATTTGTATGTGTGCCTCGATGGGTAGAATCTTTGAAACCTAGAGCGATAAACTGAAATTTTCTGATGGACTTAGACTCCTCCCTCACTAATCTGCAAGCACAGCATAACAAACACTGAAGACAACGTGGCTTAAAGAACAGAAATGTATTTTCTAAACAGTTTCAGAGGCCGGCAGTTTAAATACTTTGGGAACAAGTACTGTAGTGGGCGGGGCTCTTGCAGATGGCCATCCTCTCCTCTTGTCTTGTCGTGGCCCTTCCCTTGTGTGCGGTGTGATGTGGTGTGGTGCGGTGGTGTGTGTGTGTGTGTGTGTGTGTGTGTGTGTGTGTGTGTGTGTGTGTGTATGTGTGTGGTGTGCATGATATAGTGTGTTTGTATGGAATGTGTGGTGTGTGTGTATGTGTGCGTGTGTGTGTGTGTGTGTGTGTGTGTGTGTGTGTGTGCATGCCAGTGCACGCACACGCACAGGTAAGCTCACTGAGAGAGAGCTCTGGTATCTCCTCATCTTGGGAAGACGCTGGTCATGCTGAATTAGAGTTCCACTGTGATGGCCCCTTTCAATTTGAGTCACTTCCCGACAATCCCTGTCAGTCTCTAATTGTACTCACATTGGAAGCTAAAGGTTCCCTGCAGGACTTTTGAGTGAAGCCCATAGCATTTCCTGAGCTTAGATAATATATTTAGATGTTTATTTCTGATCATGAGAATGATGCTATTTCCCTTATGTGATCATAGAGTAATTGTGCAATGCATGATACATTCGCTGCAAACAATTTATTTGTGAACCAGAGAAAAAGATGCTTCCACTCAGGTTAGCAAGTAGCATGACTGTGCTGATCGGCCGCCCTTCACCCACTACCGCTAGTCTCATAACGGTTGTGGGAAAAGACTAGGTGAACATCTGTGTGTATAGTGAATTGTCTACAGGAAAGAGACAATGAACTTGTGAAGTTGTTTTTTTACTGTGAGTGTTTGCAAGCCTATTCTTTGTCCTGAGGGGATATATTTATCTACCAATGGGTTCACTATAAGCCTCACCCTGTGAAAAACAAGACCAAAGGTGTTATATTCTTACTGGACCAATTTTATTAAGTTGAAAAACTCCTCAAAAATAAGTCCCCACTTAGCTTCTGCTTCCAGTTCTCTGTTCTGACGACCTTCACATATGAACTATGACATGGGAGTATAAGCAAAATGAACCCTTTCCTCCCCAAGTTGCTTTTGGCTATCCCAGCAACAAAAACCCTAAGATAATTGTTTTGTCACCAAAGAAAACCTAAGACCATTGTCTTAATTGACAAGAGGTTCTTATCTTGTCCCTTGAGGAAAATGTCTTTTCCTTGCTAACTATAGTGACTGTGAAAAGAAGAGAAAAGCTGAAGAAGAACCAAGAATTGTCATCCTTGATGATTCAGAGAATCCTGAGCCTAAGCAGATGACAAAACAAAACCTTCAGAGTGGTTGTGTCCCTCTGAGTTTTGTGTACTGAAATAGTATGCGTGTGTGATTGTGTGTATGCATGTGTGATTGTGTGTATGTGTGTGTATGTGTGTGTGTGTGTATGTGTGTGTGCGTGTGTGTGTGTGTGTGTGTGTGTGTGTGTGTGGTGTGGTGTGTGTATGGTGTAAGGTGATCCAATGAGAGGTATATAGGTTATATAATACTGGAGGCCTCATGTAAGGAACTGGTATCCTTACACAGAGATTAGACATCTAGCTTGTTCTCTTTCTGCAGTGAGCCAGAAAGAACAAGAACTCAGACATCTGCAAGCTAGGAGAGGGCTCTTGCTGTAACCTTGCCATGCCAGCACCCAGATGTCAGACTTTCAGCCTTCAGAACTATGAGGCATGAGCTCCCGGGCTTGGAAATAGCAGTCCAAGCAAAGCAATATTATGAATTTCAGCATTACAAAAGCATGCCTAGCAAGAAGGCCAATGTTTGGCTAGACATAGTTTTGCTGAGACAGACTAAGATAGAATTCACGAGCCCTCAACCATCTCTCCAGTCAGATTATCCAGCACAAAGGACGATGCCCAGGAAAGAACTCTTAGTGATGTTTATATATTGGCATGTATTGCCGTGATGGATATTATAGGCCTACAAGGTTTCTAAGGATATTGTGCCAATAGAAATGCTACCATTGGGATGAGCAAGGACCCAAAGAACATTGCTGTGGGTATCAAGGCCTGTGGGTATCACATGATAGAACCATGAGTAACAGAATCGCTCTCAAACTTGGTATCTAGTGAAAACGTCCTTTCTAAAGTCAAACTTGTTTGAGATTAGTGACTCCTTTATTCTGATTTCTGCTTTTTGGAATCGACTTTCCTGTGTCTGCTGCATTATTACATCTTGGAAGTAGGTAACTTGTTCAAAAATACAGTATGGAAACATCACTCATATCTGATTTGGATGATAAATTTGGGACTGCAGGCTGATAATAGGTGAGATCTGGGGCCTACAGTTAGTGTAGAGGGGGTGAGAACTTTTTTGAGAAATGTGAGGTGTTTTTGCATGAAGCATGGGTGTGATTTGGCAGGGAGTCAGGCAAGAGAGCATAATAGATTTAGTGGTCATTTCTGAAAAAAAAATAAATGTGTCAATGTTCTAACCACAAGAACTAGTGAGTCCTAACTTATTTAGTAAAAGGTCTCTACATATACAAATAAGTGATGGCTCTTAAAATAAAGCATCCTTTCTTACCTGGAAGGGTCCAAGCCAACAGTAAGTGTCCCTATAAGAGTGGCACAAAGGCAGATAACGATAGAAAGAAGGAGTTTAAGCAACATCATGACAGATTAGAACAATTCAGGCAACAGTCGAAGAAAGCTGTTAGTCCCCAGAAGCTAAAGAGGCAAGAAATAATAGATTCTTCTTCAGAGCCCCCAAGAAGGTTCACAGGCTGCTCACACCCTGGCAGTCAATTTTTTATGGAACACACTTCTGCTGTTTTAAACCACTGGGTTTGTGTTAACCTTCTGCTGTGGCCACAGGAAACGAATATATCCATAGGCTATGAACATAAGGACAAGCGACCCAGAGAGACTGTCTCCTCCAACACTAGTCTTCTGCTAGTTGCTTTATCTTGACTAAAATCTTGAGTCATTTGACCTCTCGGGCAGTCTCTCCCACAGATCTTTGTGTGTAGACAGGTAAGGCAGGCTGATGGCAATGCCAAAGACTGAGCTTCCGTGTGTGACATCCATCTTCCTGCTTCCGTGGGTGACATCCGTCTTCCTATACGATTTTCCCATTTCCCTCCATTGCCGCTCTCTCTTTCCCTTTCTTTCACGTCCCTCTCACCGGCTCCCCACTCCTGTGGCTGTCTCCTCACTAGCTCTGCTTCTGTCCACACTGTTCTGCAACTTCTGTTTCTTCAGCAGTTAATCAGGAAGTCTCCTAAACAAAGATAGGTCTTCCTTAAGCTATATAAGCCTTCCTTCATCAAATAGCAATTAGTCATAGCACTGATATGTTATAGTTTTTATTTGTGTTGATGCGTTTGTCCCTTTATTTACACCATGTGCATGCAGGCATCCTCAGAGACAAGAAAGGGGCCTCAGATTTCCAGGAACAACAGATGCCCCTGCATCTGAGTTGTTATCATGGATGCCAGGAACTGTACTTGGGTCTTCTGCAAGAGCAGTAATTCTTAACCACAGAGAAATCCCTTCATCCCCAGCTCTGACATTTAAAAAACATATAACACATATAATATTGCTTAAAATAACTTTAAGATTGAAAGCAGTGGTGGTGCATACATAAAGGAGAGATGAGCAAGGGATGCAACTGAGACCGACCGGGCAAGCCAGGAGAAGGAAGACTCTGGGAACAAGACCTACTCCATTCTAGATGGCAGGGTCTCCAAGGCTGAGAACACAGTCTTGGGAGTTTGGATGCAAAGTCAAAGAGCAGAATTTTCAAATGTCAGCTCTGAGTTGAGCAAAATTGTCAGTGGAGTACAATCAAAGTACAATGGAATAATTTTTTAGAGTACTTGAACAATAAAGGGTTGTTTATTAAATTATTTGTATATTATATTATGTTATATATTATATATAATATATTTCATTCATACTTTATTTTATACTTATATTATTTATAATAATTTATATGTAATATGTGCATAATTTTATATTACATATAATATAAATATATAATTTATATGTAATGTCTAAAATATGTAACAAGTATATAAATATAAATATATTATGTAAAACCTATATAATAAAATACATAATGTACATATATAAAATATATAATGAAAATATATAATATAAATATATGTAATTATATCTATATATAAAATCCTTAAGAAAAAAACATTAAACTATATGTGAAATTGACTCTATTCTTGAGAGACTAATTTCTTATTTTCTTTCCCCACTACACCTTAAAAAAGGAAGACTTTATTTCAGTTACCAGTATATATATATATATATATATATATATATATATATATATATGTATGTATGTATATATATATATATATATATAAGTATATGTATATATACTTATGCATATAATAAATTAATATGATGTATAATAACATGTGATGCTCTTGTAGAAGGCAGAAGTTCTATTACCAATATCTATGTCTGGTGGTTCGTGACCACCTATCACTCCAGCCACAAGGGATCCAATGGCCTTTTCTGATCTCCATGCACATACACATTTAAAAAAAAATCTATAAAAAAAGAAAACATGAAACTATGTTTAAAATGACTTTATTCTTTAGGGATTAACTTCTTACTTTCTTTCCCTCTTCCTGCCATACCTTACCCTGACAGAAACAACTAAAGAATGGAGACTTTATTTCAGTTACCAGTTTGCGGGTACAGTTAATCATGGCGGCAGGAGCTAGAAGCATTTGGTCACATCAGATCTACATTCAGGAAATAGAAACTGATAAATGCTTGCGCCTAACTCTCTGTCTTCTTTTTATACAGTCCGGGCTCCCTGCTTAGTGAACAGTCCCGCCCCCACAATTAAGATGAATCTTCGCACATTAGCTAATCAACTCCCCATATTAATCTAATCATGTTGGTCCCTCACAGGCATTCACAGAGAATAAACAATCCTTCGCCTTTCTCCTAGGTGACTCCAGCGCCTGTCGAGCTGAAAATTAGCACTAACCGTGAAAATATCTGAAATCAGTGAAGTGTTCTGTAAATGCTTCCAAAAATTTGCCTTAAACAAATCCAGCTTTGAAATACGTTTAATCATTTAAATAAGGAGGCAATTGTCCAAGAGTCACAAAACATCAAGCAAGACAATTCATATATATATTAAGCACCCCCAATTACTTTGTATTATGAGAAAGGATAATGATTAGTAGTAGTAGTTCTTTTTTTTTTTTAAAGATTTATTTATTTATTATATATAAGTACACTGTAGCTGTCTTCAGACACTCCAGAAGAGGGCGTCAGATCTTGTTACGGATGGTTATGAGCCACCATGTGGTTGCTGGGATTTGAACTCTGGACCTTCGGAAGAGCAGTCGGGTGCTCTTACCCACTGAGCCATCTCACCAGCCCAGTAGTAGCATTTCTATACTTGGAAGAAGTCTTAGACTAAGTCTCTATGTTCAGAGATGAAAACTATGAGCCTTTAGGAAGGTAAGAGACTTGCTGCTACACAGCACAGCAGATGTTAAGTCTGTTTTTCTTACTCTCAGTACTGTCTTTCTTTACATGACTCATCTACAATTACCTAAGTTTTGGAAGATAACTCAGGACAACACGCTGGGCTGACCACTGAGTTATCAGATTCACTCTAGTCCATTCCTGCAAAGAAGGACTGACAACATGCAGGCCAGCAGGCCTGATTCCAGGCCTGTGGGTGCAGAATACCACTGTTAAGCCCAGCTCTGCACTCCTGAGAGCTCTGGTTGGCAAAAGCTGAAGCTGTGTTTCAGGGGCAGAGAGAAGTCACAGGTGCATAGCATCCCTTGGGATGTAGTTTATGTCCAGAGCACAGCCCTTCTGTGAGTAACTTGGAAAAAGAGATGGCATTTCACTGTCCTTGTCTGTGGTGGTTTCAATGAGAATAGCTTGTGTATTTGAACGCTTACAGCCTAGTAGGTGGGACTGTTTGAGGAAGGATTAAGAGGTGTGGACTTACTGGATCAGATCTAAGTTCTTAGCTATAGCTCCAGCACCACGCCTACCTGTCTGTCACCATGCTCCCCTTTGTGACGGTCATGGAGTCACCCTTTATGAGTGGGTGCAAGCCCAAAATCAAATGCTTCCTTTTATAAGTTGCTTTAGTCATGATGTCTCTTCACTGCAATAGAAAAATAACCAAGACACCATCTTATACTAAGAGTGCTATGAACTGTGTAGTAAACATTTGAGAAATGTTTGTTGGCTAAATAGGAAGCTTGTTCAAATGAGATAATGAACTCTTCTAGTAAGCATTTGTGTTAATAAACCCATCGGTTTTGTAAAGTGCGCAGATGTGACTAGAGTAACTCAAAGGTCATATGGCTATGATTAAGTTTTCATAGAGCAATATCACATAGATTTCCAAAGAATTGAAGAGTTGTCATAAAGGCTTTTAAGATATGAAAAGCGTTTATAACTATTGTCTTTTAAATATGAAGACAATTACTTGAAGAAATCTGATTCTTAGATCATATGTAGAATGGAGAATTAATGTCATTCATTGGAGTAGAGTTGTCCTTTACATTTTATCTATGATATGTACAAGAGCGTGATGATCAGATGAGACAGTGAAGGTTCAGGAAAATCTTTCATGTGTGTCACTTTGCTGGTATAGAGCAGGAAGGGAAATAACTTTCTTGTTTTTAACCTTGTCTTTACTTATTTCAAAAACATTAGAATGCACTGCGGGAGACTTAGAAGACATGCAACTTAGTTCGCAGTTCTATTACCTGCTATATCAATATTTTGTAGACTTTTAAGCCATTTCTCATTGAACATTTTAAACTGTATTTTTCACTGAACATTTCTACTCTATCCTCTTCATTTCTTCATGTCTTCATTTCTGTTTTGAGACAGCAGTGTCAAAATGCATTACTTAATGTGCTAAAGTTTACATTCTCAAACCCTTTATTTTGGACATTTTGGACACTTTAGTTTTGATGATGATTTTTAAAAATTCCAATAATGTGTGTGCCTAAGCATGTGTGGGGAGGGGTTCAGGTGGGTGGCTGTGTGTTCCTGTAGAGGACAGAAAAAAGATGTCAGATCTCCTGGAACTGGAGTTATAGGTGGTTTTCAGGCACACTATGCGAGTGTTGGAAAAAATCCAGGCCCTTTGCAAGAATAGCAAGTGTTTATAATGTTTAAGATATTTCTTTAGCCCCTTTAACTACACTTATTAAAAAAAGAATCTTTAGATGAGTAGAAATCATTAAAACGCTTAAGATTTGCAAAGTATGTTTGCCTACATCACCTAAGAAATAATATAAAATACAAAAACCATTTCCTGTAGTTCAGTCGTATAACAAGGGAGTGTGGGTCCCTAGGCACTGAGTTTGCAGTCTGTGAGAACAGAGTATCCCTCTGAACCTTGAACACTGTTCTCCTAAAAATGGAAATGTTTGTTGACCTCATAGTGTCCTTGTGCCTTAGTCATTGTGGTACCTCCCCTGGATATGAATATTGATGCACAGCTGGATTCTACAGCTGCTGATGACCAGGGGGATAATGGATAACAGGATATGTCTATGACTTAAACTATACAGAGAAAAATGTTGGGAGGGAATATTTTTAAACAAAACTTAACATGTGAGGAATGGAACTCTATAGATTGTCCTATCTCTCCCCTGGGTTTTTTGTTTTGTTCTGTTTTGTTTTTTGTTTTGTATTCAAAGTTGTCACTTAGAAATACATGTTAATTTAAATACATGATTTGCCAAATTTAGTTTAGTAGTGGGAGGGAGTGGCATTATTGTATATCCACATGCATTCTTTCCAGTGTTGGATATGTTGAAGTGACAGTAGTTTGACATCACCTCTTCAAACCTTAAATAATATAATAATATACTTAAAAAACTGATAAGTGTTCTAACAGTATTTGCTAAGTTCTGCACCATGGGGTGAAGATGAAGTATGGATTAGAAACACTAGCATTCTGAATGTCAAGTTTGGTATCCTGCTTAATTTGCTATTATTTTCTTTGGCATTGAATTTCATCAGTAAAGAGGAACGGTGGTTGCTATGAAGAGACAGAAGTTACAGGTCAGATTTGCAAATGCTGAGCTGTGCAGATTATGTCACAGAGTATTTCAAAATTAATATTTGCCCTTTTCATTCTGGCAAGCTTATATTTCTAAGAAATAACGAGCTGGGCTTTTTTTCTTTTTCTTTTTCCTTTTTGAGTGAGCAAACGCCCAGTAGAGTATTTTTGGCACTTGAAAAGGCACATTGACGACTTCAAGTTCCCAAAGCTTTGTCGCTGACTTCACTTCTCCTTGGGAGAAGACTGTAGAGTCTCCTCCCATAAGTTCGGAAGCATAATGATTAAAAACAAGCCGTTTTATCCAGGCGCCCTGTGCCTAGAACAACAGACTTCTAAATCACCATGGTGAAGCAGGGCGCCCACAAATTAAAACCTCCCTTTGTGAAAGCACAGGGTACAGGTGCTGTGAGGGAAGTGTAAAGAGTCTAGGCTCTGCAAAGATAAACACTAAAGCCATACCAAAACTACAAAGCCCTATAGAGTGAAGCCCTATAGAGTGCTTCTATAGAGTGAAGGACTCCTTGGGCATTAATGCTGTAGGTGCAGAAGGAGTTAGCCCTACTCTTCTCCCCATTGCCACCAGAAACAACAAACAAGCAAGCAAGCAAAGACCACCAGCTGTTCTCTTCCTGGGTCTTTGTTCTCTTTTTCATGATTGTCATTTATCGATCATGAAGGAAGATAAATCAAAAGGCAAAAGTGGTTTAGACAGTTTCATCTGGAGTTAAAAAAAAAAGTAATGCATCCTTTCCTTAACCTTTTATCCTCCAAAGCATCGTTTTCTGAAAGGAAAAATGATACTGATTTCCTGGGCCATGACTTTCCTCCCTCCTCGTCACGGTGTTTTTAACACGCATTTCACATGGAAACCATGTTAAGAACAGGGCACCCTTCAAACCACGTGCATGAGTAGCTTAGAATCTTACTCTGTAAGCAAAGACAAGTAGAATTTAAACCACTCTATAAGACATTACCTAGTTTAAGAGCCCAGCATCTTGATGTAATCCAGATCCTTCCCTTACAACTCAACATGAGAGACCTACTTACCTGGAACCTCAAAAATCTCTGTGAAGTGACAGTACCATTGGTGACAGTCTCCGGGGGGGGGGCTGCTTTGAGGAAGATGAAGGCAGTGAATTGTGCAAATGAGTACCTATACCAGTGCCAGGGCACACCTAAGTACTTGAGATGAAGTCCCTATTATTTCTTATCAACACTGATAAGGAGACTAGTTATCAGGTCAAACAAGGTTGTGGTTTTTAAAACTCATCTTTAACAAATATATTATGCCCTTACATTAAAAACTGTAAATATGTTTTTAATTCTTGAATAGGCATTTTGAGTTGTCTGGCATACAATGTTGGCCTCCCAGGAGCGAAAATATTTTCCGGGCCTTCAAGTGAACAGTTTGGGTATTCAGTGCAGCAGATTACGAACTCACAAGGCAACTGGTAAGACGATTCTCTTCTTCACTGTTTCAATTAAAATATTGCATAAAATGGAATATTTGAACCCATTTGTTTATCCAAACAGGGGAATGAATATACTGTTAATAGATAGTGCTTTAAAATTGTTCTGAAACAATTTCAATGGGTAACTCTGGCTAGCCCAGAACCCTTAGATATATGATTGCCTCTCTCTCCAAGGTGTGCTGGGTGGACTTAAAGAACGCTTGGTTCTTTTGTTCTTTTGTTTGCTTTTCCTCTTTTTAAAATCATTTCCTTTGAGTATTGATAACTGTGGACTGATAATTAATGGAATACCATAATGATACTTTTTTGTAGAGAGAAAGCCCAGATAGAAAATTCTCTCTAAAAATTCTACTAGCAGTGTTGATAATTAGCATGATAGATACAAAAAAGACAGATGAATATTGCCGTCATTCCTCAACCTTTGAACTAATCTTCCTTGAGCTTTAAAAGTAATCATCTAGCTGATAATATTTCGGTGTCCTTTCTGGAAGGCAGAGCAACTTCCTAAATATCCTCCTTCAGCAGGGCTTTGCCCACTCTGCTCTGAGTCAGCTTTCAATGTTCCAGGTAGCAATAGTCCTTAGATCTATCCATAGAAAACATACAAAATTGCCTTCCTTCAGCACTGTGTTCTCTCATGAAGTGCTTGTCTTAGTTATGATTACTATTGCTGTGATAAAACACCATGACCAAAAGCAAGTTGGGGAGGAAAGGCTTACTCAGCTTTTATTTTCACATCTCACTTCATCATCAAAGGAAGTCGGGGCAGGAATTTAAGCAGGGCAGGAACCTGAAGCAGGAGGTGATGCAGAGGCCAGGAAGGGGTACTGTTTTCTGGATCGCTCATGATGGCTTGCTTAGCCTGCTTTGTTATAAAACCCAGGACCACCAGTCCAGGGATGGTGCCACCCACAATAGGCTAGACCCTCCTTCTCCATCAATCACTAGTTAAGAAAATGCCCTGCAACTGGATCTTATGGGGATATTTTTCTCAATTAATGTTTCCTTCTTTCAGATAACTTTAGCTTTTGTCAAGTTGACATAAAAAAATACTTACTGTCTGTGCCAGAACAGTACTGAAGACTTTTAATACAAAGAATTACATTTACCAACCAAATCATTATTCTCTTGTGAATAAATGACTACTTTTGATAAACAGGGATATATTAATATATATGGGTATATTAATATGTTGCTTGGATATATAGATAGACGTAGATGTAGATATAGATATCCATCCATTGTTAATTTAAATTTCCTGTAAAAGTCATAGAAAAACTCAAGAAAATCAGATGACTTTGAAAATAATGTTAAGGAAAGGAAGTTCCACCTCTGTCCAATCTGATGTCCATTTGTGGACAGACCCTTGGGACCAAACCTCTCTTGTGGCACAAAGACTTAAGCTCTGCCTGCTCAGCCTGATCCTTACCTTCTGGATGTTTTTAAAGAGTAACGTGGGCTTCATGTGACTCTCTCACATGGGGACTATTCTGTATAACCTTCATGTGGTGAACTAATGTTTAATTCTCCAATCCATTGAATTAAAAAAAAAAACTATGTTAAGTCCATGTTGTTCCTACATTGGGACCTGTTTATCTGACTGACGAGGAAACAAAATGTAGCTATCATTGCTTATATCAGAAGGCACTTAGAGGACACAAAATTGAGCTAAGATTAAAGTGATGGAGACTGGAGGGCTGGGGAAGAACCTGGACAACTTAGCTGAGAGGAGAGCCAGAAAACAATTGCTGCTTGAAATAGTGTGTCAGTCTGAAAGAGGAGAAGAGTCAGGCTAGACATGCAAAGCCTAGCACTTACTACAATCATCCGGAGTACAGGAAAGAACTGAAGTCCTACCCATTATCACTTTTTCCTTCAATTATCGTAGAGAAGAAAGCAAGCTATAAAGGCGATACAGCCTGGTTTTTGACCCTAGGACATATGTTGGTGATGTACAGCAAGACTGGCTATGCTCCCAAAGGAATCCATAACTATTTGGGGGATCCATAACTAAATGGAGAGATGCCTCCAAAGTTCAGAGTGCATACTGCTCTTGAAGAAGAGTTTTGTTTCCAGTACCCATATAAGATGATTATCAATGGCATTTAATTCCAACTCCAGGGGTATCTGACACATTCATATACACATATTTGTACACAGATATAAACACATAGTTAATATACATCTTAAAAAATTAAAAGAATAACCATTTGTTGAATGACTTAATGAAGGGCCTACTTAGAAGTGATTCACCACAGCTAGCCTATGAAGTTAACTATATGAGACAACCTTAAGGTGTATGAGCTAATGCAGCTCTCCTTGGGAATGCCAGTTGTCTACTGGAAAGGCACAGCCTAGCAAAGAACAGTCTGGCATCGAGTTCAAGGTGAGCGTTCCGTTTTGTTCTCAGTTTCAACTTTACTGAGGCAAAATAAGTCTAAGAGAAAAAGCTGCCATCTGTAATAGATGTTATTAGGGATGGTAAGTCCGTTTGGAGAGGAACTCACCCACCGGCTATGTGGCAGTTGGACCTTGAGTAAGACTAAAATAATAAAGAGCTGTGAGGGACAGAAGAGGTAGGATCCTGGGAAAGAGAGATCTACGTAGCTTCTCTCCGTATCTACGAATTCAAGACACAGTTAAAAGGCATTTGTACTAGCAGATTATGTTGGTACTCTGGAGCTGATCCGATGACGTCAAAACCAGGGATATCAGATAATCAGATATCTAAATCCTGCCTTAGCCTTCCTATAACATTTCTTGTAAGCATGAGACAATGGCTATTGGGAAACAAGGCTTTGCTCTATAATTGGCTAGGTTAGTGCCTTGGATCCCAATGTGGACCTTTCTGGTAAGGTGCAGCTTTTAACTAAGGATCTCACTTTTCTTCCCTTTAACCAGTATCTAGATCCATCTGCCTGCACAGGCATATGGCAGCACACAGAGGGAAAGGGAGGGTTCCTGTCTCTCTAAGGGACTGAATCCTAGGAAGGTTAAAAAGCAGAAGGGAAGAGAGGACAGCGGGCTGGCCAGTCTGTCTGAATGCTCTCACTGTCTCAATCCTACCAAGAAAAGAAATAGAACAGACTAAGCCATGGGCAAAATTATTTAATCCACCGTGGACTGGCCACCATGCCTACATGGGGTGCTGAAAATCCAGAGCAGGGGGCCTGCCCTCTGGAGTGTGTGAACAGTCCAGGAGGAAGATTTGTATGCAGATTGGAAATGCACGGATAAGAGGGCTCGTTCAGTGCCAGGCCTTTAATTGCTCATACTTGTGTTGCTTCCCCGCCTCTACCGCCATTAACTCAACGGTAAGGGAACAACTTTCCTTTCCAAGGCCAGGGACAGTAGTGATAGAAGATTTCCTCATGGGCTCACGTCATTGGCCTGACCCAGTCAGTCTCCCAGGGGGACAGCAAGCCAATGCTAGGCAGTCCTCGGTCAGTGGCCTTCACACTGACCAAGGAGGAAAAATGAAGCGTGAGCCCTGGGCTCCAGAGCTACCTGTTTGTTTTGACAATTGGCGCTGTGCCCTTCTCCGCTTGTAATTTATGACAATTGCCCGGACGTTATGGAAGGAGCAGATGTGGGCAAACCGTTTCAACATTAACTTTCCTTCTGATACTAATGAACTTAACTTTTGCTAGGAATTCCTTCAAGAAACTGTGAGTGTTTGTTCTTGAGTCAGTACATCACTCACACACACACACACACACACACACACACACACACGCACACACGCACATGCACACGCACACGCACGCACGCACACACGCACACACACATGCAAGCCCTTTAGCTCATTGCTCTTTCACTGCTTATGCTGAAGCAGGTTTTGCCACCTTTTCCCTCCACTTAATTGGACTTTCATCATGGTCTGTTTAACCCCTGACTCCATCTTTTCTTCTAATGCACTCAAGGTTCTAGCCCAAGTGTTCTTAAACTGTTATTTTAGAGTCCAGTTTGAGCTGCCCGGTGTGTCCTGCGTTTCCAAAAATTGTTTTACTTCCAGATCTATGAGATTTCAATGAAGCAAACTTGGCTATTTTAGTAGTTTTGTTTATTGGATTTTTTTTTTTTTACTATACTCTAGACTTCTCCTTTAATGATCTCATGACATCTCTTTATTACTTCTTGAGTTTTTTCCACTGTCTCCTATGAGCTGCATCGTTTCAAAAGCAAGGTGACCTCCGAGTAGAGCTGCCGTGCAGCCCTCTGGCTGAGTGTAAAGTCTCTTTCTTCAGCACAGCAGAGGAGAGCCAGCCTGCCTCCAGGCTGAATTTCCTACACCGGATGTTCAGTGTAGATGATGCAATCCTTATCGCAAACAATCTACAAGGGCCAGAGACATGTTTAAGATCATTTCCTGGAACTAGTTATGATTTACACTATTTCTTTGTGTAATCTGAAGGCTTGCCCCAAGAACAATCTGAGTTCATTCTATGACTCAAAATCACTGTAACTAAAATCACTGGTTAGATGAAGACTAAGAACGAGGGGTATTTCCAGTCATGGAAATGTATTTTCTTCTTTTGTCAAGGACTGGTACTTTATACTTCCTTATAAAGAGAGAAGAATTATGAATGAATATAGCACCAGAGAGGAAATTTGCCACATCTATATATGGGCATATTATTATTCTAATTTTTTGGTTAAGATGAATTTTACTAAAGGCCTTTATTTACTATAAGTGTGATAGTCCCCCAATAAATGTCTCTGTGGAATAAATTTAAATAGAAAGGTCTATAGAAGTGAGATTCAATTTTGGAACAGACATTAAAAGGGTGTGTTACTGAATTTCCTATGCTTTAAATTGCTTTTCCCATCATCTGTTCTGGACATGAATTTGTGATGCATCCACACGTCCACACACACATACACATACACACACACACTTATACATACAAACACACACATGCACACCACATTTGCGACTCATATTTGGAAGATGCCTGCTATTCTAGAGTGTTTGGAACATAGCTTGGGAAATCATCCGTGCTCCCAAGACCTCCTGTCAGAGGTTCCTCCGTGATAATACTGATTGCTGGCTCCAGAACAAAGCTTATTTACAAAAGCAAAGAGCTTTGACACATATACTTTTCTGGTATCCAGTCATCCAAACACTTCCCTCCATCAGAACATAGATGTAGGAAGGGCCAAGTGGCATAGGTGAGAGGTAGTTGTTCATATTTTTAGGTTCCCTATCATAAGCCAGTATTGAGTTCTTGTCTAAAAGAGTTCTAAATGGACCCGGCCTGAGAGAACTGGGCACTTGGAAGGAGAGTGTCACAGAGGCTGGTTACGTCTCTGTTGCTCTGATAAAATACCATGACCAAGGCAACCTACGGGAAGGAGGGTTTGCTCCGGCTCTAGTTCCCTGAGGGATGAGTCCATGATGAGAAAACATGGCAGCAAGCAAGAGGGGCAGCAAGCTAAGAGGTCATATCACAATCAGCATCAGAGAGAAGAGAAAGCAAACGGGAAGAAGGGTGAGGATATACACTCTCCAAGCCTGCCTCTGGTGACATATTTTCTCCAATCAGGCCACACACCCTAAATTTCCCCCCAAAGAGTACCTCCAACTGGGGACCAACTGTTTAAATGCCTGAGTTGGATGTGAGGAGGGTGCATCTTACTCAAACCAGCACAGACACTTAGAACTAGTGTCTTTATACAAAAGCAGAAGTAGGTCTAACACTTCGCAGGCAATAATAAGGACCACATGAAAAAATGAATATGAGTTCTTTATAAACCATTATGTAGTTTTACAATGCTGCTGCTATTCCAGTGTTTATCTCTGAATTTAAAAAAAAAATGTTACCAAAGCACCCAGGAGAGAGCTGTGGTTGGACATCTGAAGTGTAGCAATCCTAAAAATCATATTGGATGGGTAAAAGTGAGATCTGTAGCATCATAATGCTTTATGGTGAATACCTCAGCTTTTGGTTTTAACTTCAGGAAAACTTCATGGAGGGTGAGTTGAAGCAATAATCCGTGTCTATTAGCTCCCTTACTTCCAGGAAGAAAATTAATTTCCAAGGATTTTCTGAAACAGAACAGGTGTGTAAGATGGCTTAGCAATAGTGAGGTTGGTGGACTATGTTATGACATTGAAAGACCTTGCAAACTTTTCCACCTAACCACTTCAGGAAACAGTCTGGAAACTGGAGAGTCTGTGGTCACATAGGGAGGCTGACATGATGACATTGCTTTAACTTAGGCCAAGGCGTGTGACTACCGAGCTTGGAATAGCAATACTGTACCCCTTCTCTAAGGGGCAACATTTCATGGGCGACTTCCTTTATTCACAAACACCTTTGCCACTCACTAGCAAGAAACAGGGACCTATTTAGAACTTGCCAGCATCTCTGTATTGTCAATAGCCTGGGGCGAGAACGATATTCTTATTCATGCAGTGTGGGCTTTGACATTCCTAATGTTAATATAGATATTACATAGAGAAGGCTTCTGGTCACAACTAACGTAGCCCCTTTGGGATCTAAAGGACATCTCAAACTCAAGGTGTCTGCACAGTTATTGAGCTCTGATTTATTGTAAAATCTTCCTCTGCTGACAGCATTCTTCCTGATGTTCATTGTGCTTAACTTCTCAGCTCTTAGGGGTTTCCTCGACCTTGGGATCATTCCTAGTTCTCCTCCCTCTGGTCCCTCTGTCCCTCTTTCGTCCTTCCTCCGTTTAATTTTTCTTTGAAAGTCAACCTAAAGAAATCCTGCTGGCCCTACCTTGACAAACTACATTAAATAAGATGAGTGCTCACCACCTGCCGGTCTCTGAGCCTTGAGGAGCCTCCACCACCTTTGACCTAGGAGACTGCAAGGTCCTTCCAAACATTCGACCTACTTCCCTGTAGCTCCAATGCAATCATTTTGATGAAGCATCTGTCACGGTTCCCAAAATACATCACATTACGATTACTCTACAAAACAACCCTGGGAGCCTTTCTTACTTAGAGAAAAAAAATAAAACAAACAAACAAACAAGCCAGGGATTTTCTAATTGAACACAATTCTACGCATGATCAGGTCCCCTTGCCAAACTGATCCCACCCCCTGCCATTTCCCTCAGCCCCTCAACTTGTGTGTTCCTTACCTTCTTTCACCAGTCTCCACTCTCCTGACTTTTTTTCTTTTAGTCTTGAATATCACTGTGTGTGTGCGTGTGTGTGTGTGTGTGTGTGCACGCGTGCGTGCGCGTGTGTCCCCTTCTCTAACCATTCAAATAAAGATTTCATACACACCACCTCACACCCCTAGCTCTCTTCCACTCATCTTCCTTCCAAACCACCGATCACCAACACCCTTGGATTCACTTACTAGATTCATTATCTATCTTCTCCCTAAAACGTAAAATCCAAGGCTGGTATTTCTTTAGCGACTTATTCACTTAGGTAATTTTAGTACCTACGATTGAGTATGGTCCATCGAAGGTGTAAAGGCTTGTTTCATGTCAACTTGACACATGCTAGAGTCATCAGGGGAGAGCTCCTCAATTTAGAAAATGCCTCCTTAAGATCACGCTATAGGCAAACCTGTAGGGCATTCTCTTAATTAGTTATTGATGGGGGAGGACCCAGCCCATTATATGAAGGGCCGCCCCTGGGCTCTATGAGAAAGCAGGCTGAGAAAGCAATGTGGGGCAAACCAGGAAGCGGCATCCCTCCATGGCTTCTGCATCAGCTCCTGCTTCCTGCCCTGCTTGATTTCCTGTCCCGACTTCCTCCAGTGAGGAACATCAAAGTGGAAGTGGAAGCCAAATAAACCCTTCCCTCCTCAGTTTGCTTTTGGTCATGGTATGATATCACAACAATAGTACCCCTAACTAACAAAGTAGGTCTTGTCACCGTACACAACCTTCCAGGTGGTCTACTGTACAAGGCCAGGGCACACAGTTTACATAAGAATGGTGATTCGTGGAGTTGTGGAACATGTCCATCCCATATGCATTCATTAAACACTACTTGATGATACCATATTGTTTTAACTGCATGTCTACTGTCAATTGCTATAAAAATCCTTACTGTTTTTGAAGAAAGCCCGGAGAGCACAGAGACCCAGAGACCAAAGGCGGGTATTTTTAGCAGCTCCTGGATGGTGGGTTTAAAATTGTCTGACCTACACCACCATAAATACTGTTTACTAACTAAACAAAGCACTTGGAATTCCACTGGAGGTGGGCAAATTGGCTACGTTTTGGGAGTCTGCATAATCACTATTTTCCCACAAGATAATTGAACAGTAAGTGTTAGTTAAGATAGTCTTGGAAGAATTCCCAGTTTCACTGTGGGGAAGGAGAAGTTTATGTCTTGGCTTTTGTGGAGTTTGGATAATCAGCACTCGTGGCTACTCGCACAACTCTATTTTTTTTTCTTTTCTTGTTGAGAGTGAATGAAATCTATAGCTACCAAGAACTCCTGTCATGCTTCAACATCGCTTTCCTGCCTGCGGAAGGCACTCCTCCCTTTGGAGCATTTGTCCCTTGTGTACCTCTCCCTGTTACAGCTATATGTCCATAACAGTTTACTGTTGACAGTGACAGCCTCCTTAACTTCCTGTCTGGTGAGTTTAAGGTCACGATTCCCTAGGAGTGGCCTCTGGTGACTTCACAGCTTCCTCTCGTGAGGGTGAGCTGTCAGGAACAGGATTCCGTGAAAGCCCGTGGGTGTGACGAGGTGTCTGCTGCAGAGAGGGAAACCGTTACCAGTAAAGGCTGTGGCAGAGGTCTAGAAGTTTCCCTGGGATTGTTGGCCTGGAGGTGGATACCTGATGTGCTATAATATTTATAGAATGAGTCTGTGTGTTTTGTCAAGTGTCCCTCAAACGGGAGGTTTCTCATTGCTTTCTCCTGTTGTGTGTTAGGATTTTAGGAGAAAAGATGAAGAAAATAAGTTTATGGGGTTTTTTTCCCAACATTTTAGTGCTTTTACGTACTCCTTATTGAGTGGGACACGTAGAGGGAGAGTATGCCTCTCCTTCTTTGTGTCTGCTTACCTTAGGAAAGCCACCTTTCCAGTAGCAATGGTGACAATGGCATCTTAAGTCCTCTCTAATTTCAAGGGTAACTAATGATGAATTCTTAGAAAAGAGGAGAGGTGAGAGAGATGCCCATCAAGGTTCCCAGTGGGACAGGAAGCAGCAAGCACCTCTTGTTTCTTCTCATGGAGATTAGCACAGAGCTGGTGCTGTGTCTCTGAGAAACAGAATACTTTAGCTCAGTCATGCTGAAATTTAATTTCTCAGTCTATCTCTCCTAGGCTTTGGCGAGGAGGTGTAAAAACGTAAATTGATAGAAGTCACCTGTGTGATTCAATCTGTTATTTACTGATCATACTCTGTCCTGGACAGTCATTGCAAACAGCATGGCTTCCCCCATGCTGTGTGCACGTGCTCCATAGGGATGACAATGGCAGGTGTCAGAATCCCGGCTCCCTTTAATACAGTGCAGTCATTCACCTAGTCCCAGCAAGTGTGAGCTGGCCCTCTGCTTACAGTTTCTAATCAATCCGATTTGTAGAACTTACATCATCTCTTAACAGGGTTTTCCCAGCCTTATCCTGGGTTCTCATGTGCCCTTTCTCCATGCATGATGGACTGTTGACTGCCTTGATCTTGTGCAGATCATGCAGTAATAGAACAAAGCTGCTGGAAGTTGATGTGTTCAATAACCATGCAACCCAAGAAATCATCACTTCCCAGCTAAACTCCCCATTCCACTGACTGTTACATTGCATTGCCTCCTGCGCTGAAGAAGAAAGAGGATGACCTGAAGAGTAAATGTCATGCCTTCATAAAGGGCACAGTTGACACTGGCTGGCCATTTGATAAGGAGTGACTTGCTCATCTCTCTGTCTTGGTGCTTCCATTTGTAGTAAGATGACAATTGTATAATCTCAGATTTGTTTTGCAGATCAAGTAAGATAACTTTTGGGAAACCTTACACCCACTCCAAAATATAATATTTACGAGAATTAACAAGTTCCCAGAATGCTGAAGTCTAGAGCCACACATTCTATGACCCGTATCTTAAGATAATTCTAGTAGTTACTGTTCTCAACATTGTGACCCTGGCAAGACTATCTTAAGGAATAACAGTTCACTTTAGCTCACAGTGGGAAGAAGGCACAGGGACAGGAATGTGAGGCAGCTGGTCACATTTCATCTATGGTCAAGAAGCAGAGAGTCATGACTGATAGAACTTACCTACATTTTCCTCCTTACTGTGGGATCAAAGCCCTTAGCTATGGGTTACGCTGCCCACATTTAGGGTGGGTCTTCCTTTTTCAAGCCAACCTTCTGGGAAATAACCTGTGCAGATAAAGCCAGAGGTGTGATGCCACAGTGATTCTGAATCCAATCAAGCGTGACTCTGAAGATTAACCAGGGTGACGTTTTCTTTGTGCTTTAAACCTTGAGCAAGGAAGCTTTTGGATGGAAACTCATGACTTGTGAAAGTGCCAAGTGTAAGTCACACTGAGCACTGAGCATTGCATGGGTCATCAATATCAGCTTTTCACTATCTAAGGCTCAAGAAACCATGGAGAATGGGGAGGAGGCAACGGAATGTAACAGTCACTGAAGGGGAAGTTCAGCTGGGAAGTGACGACCTCTTGGGTTGCATGGTTATTGATCACATCAACTCCCAGCAGCTGTGTTCTAGCTCTGCATGATCTGCTCAAGATCAAGGCAGTCAACAGTCTGTCATAGATGGAGAAAGGGCACATGACACCTCATGTCTTGCTCAAGAATTATGGGAAACAGACCGCTGTTGGGGAAGGAAAAGTATATTCTTCAGGGGTGTGGCTACTGGTAGGTTTGTAAGTGAAGGGCCCCACCCCCATGTGATTATGGGTACCTCTAATTGGACTCAGTAGGTTATTTGAAAGGGAAGTTGAGAGCATGTGCTGGGAATAAGAGAGTTGGCTTGGGAGTGAGTGGAAGGTGGTTAAGATCAAGATATATTGTAAAAGAACACATTGTATATGTGCATGAAGTTTTCAAAGACAAAAATTTAAGACATTATGTATATGCTTTTACAAGTATAATTTTGATATACGGTAGAATGTAGATGCTAAATCAGAAATAGCTGACAGAACAGTCACAATGTATTCCTTTCTCTTGGCTCTGGATATGTGTATATACATATAACATATGTGTATATACATTATATATGTATATATATCATATGTATATGTATGTATATAGAATACATATACATATATATATTGTATCTATCTACTCTCTCTCACACACACACATATATATATATATATATACAAATATACATACATACACACATATATATATGAACATATTTTTCTTATCTAAGTAAAGGTACAATTAAAGATCATATATATATATATATGTATATGTTCTTTGGCGAAAAGATAATTATAGGCCATTAATTAACCTTTCTTTTAGCAAGATAGCTCTTCTGATCAATAATTAAAATTCTTATTTTTTTCATTCATTTGTTTAATGAATATTTAGACCTATAGGCACAGAATCTTTTCATCAACCTTCATATGTACTGGAGGATCTAGTCCTCAGAGTTTGGAGAGGAAGAAGGGTTATCTACCAGGATATGTAGCTGATTACTAGAACCTTCCTTTGGTGGACTGGCATCACACATAAAGCAGAAGAGACTCTGGTCTGGAGAACTAAGTTCCGTAAGACTGGACTCTTCAATCCCAGGAAAATACAGGGATGAGACAGGGCTAGACAGGAAATTAGAGGCCATATTACCTGCTTCCTTAAGATGTGTCTGTGCACACAAATTAGACGAATGGTGTGTGGACCCCCTCTAAGGGAATATTAGAGATAGAGAAGGCTGAGCCATTGTGAGACAGTTTTCACAAAGGAGATTCCTAATTCCCTCTGAGTGGTCATGAGGAACAAAAGATATGCCCAAACATGAATGCCAAATGCTCCCTGAAGTCCCCATCATTAAAGTGAATATGATGACAACATTAGACCCATCATGCAGGTTTCTGACTGTTTGAGTACCTTAATCTATGTACTTAATATGATTGAAACACTGAGTATAAGTAACATCTTAATAAGTGATACTAAATTATCTGTTAGTGGACAAAAATCTTTCAGTTGTGACCTTAATAAGACTTAATTGAATTAAAATATCCAGAATGTTCTCTAAGAATGATTTTACACAATTAATAAGATGGTTTTGCTGATGAACTACAAACTGTGTTTCATCCTTCCTGTCTATTTTTGACCATTTTAACATTTGTTTCACAGAAGAGATTAATTCTTGTCTTTCATCTCTCTCAAGTAATTGTTTTATTGGTTATATATGTTAAACAGTTATGCTGGATTTAGTAGACAGTAATCAGTGTTAGACTTTTCTTTTACCTAGTACATTACATTAGCTTGGAACACAAGTGTAATTGATAATGATGAATACTTAGCAGAGAAGATGCATGGAACATTTCATAGATAATCTTCTCAACTGAAGATAAAGCAAATGTATTTCCTTAGCAACTGGATGCTACACAATCAATAACCTACTATGACCTCTGAAGATCAAGCTGATGAGGTTGGGCAACAGCTCAGTTGGTAACATGTTTTTCTCATTGCCTTGAGTCCCAGCACCCATGCAAAAATGCTCGCCATGGCAACCCATTTGTTACCAGTGTTAGGAAGGCAGAGAAGGTGAATACACAGGGCCTCCCTGGCCAGCCAGCATAGCCTCACTGAGGGACTCCTAGCCAATGAGAGACCTTGTCTCAAAACAGGTCATCCTCTGGTCTCCACATGTACACTCACTTGCACATATGCATGCATCTCCACACATATGAACACACATGCATAAGAGAAAAATGATTGAACAGCACATGGTCTCTCTCTGTTCACTACCCTATGAGCATAAACATCTAATGAGTCTTTGTGTTGGGAGAAGAAGCAAAGGCTCTAGAAGGAAATTAAACTGATCAGGGGAAGGAAGTGAATACCAGACTCATCCTGTGTTTGAGATACACACCCACTATTGATCGCAGTGAGGAGATCTGCAAGATGCATGTGTTCAACATTTCTGCTAAGTATCCTCTCTATCAAGCCACCTGGATAACTCACCTGCTGCTTAAATGACATAGCTTGTGACAGCACTCAAAGCATAAAAAGAACTCTAAAAAGGTCAGTTGTCACTCTTGGATGTCAGTGAATATGATGTCATTCTCCAGCAGTGTGCCCACACATAGCGTAGTCTATAGCCACATGAGCCCTGTGGGTCCTTAAATGTAGCTTGCACATTGATATGGGTTCACAATATAAAATATACACTGAATTTTAAAGACTTTGGAGGGCGAAATTAAAAATAGTTTATTGAATATTTTTATGCTGACTACATGTTAGTTTGTATCATGTGATGTTAAAAATACATTATTAAAATCAATTCTTTTCTGTCACTTTTATTGTATTAATATGACTAGTAAAAAACCTAAAATTTCTTGTATGGCTTATACTGTGACCAGCATTATGCTTCTCTGACTGCTGTGGTGAGACATCTAGGGGTGTTCTGTAAAGTCGACACACCACAGACATTCATTAAGTGTCCTGGTCAGCTACGAGGACAGGAAGCAAGTCAACTTTCTGATGAATGCATGTGAAGTATGAATTTATATAAGATTAACATGAGATGGGATGAATCTTGTCAAGCTTTGCCAGTTTTCTCTGTAATACGTTGTCCATACCATGCTGTGACTCATGAGAACACCCTGCTTCTAGGCTACTGGTTGGTTCACCGTGGAGTGGCTTCCCTGAGAACCGAATGGGGGATGTGTACAAGTGCCCTGTGGACCTACCCACGGCCACCTGTGAAAAGCTGCACCTGCAAAGTGAGTTGTACTCAGCAACAGGATTCTTTACAAATAGCAAAATATCATGTCATAAACTCAGACAATAACAACCAAAACAGATCCTGATTTTTGTCTTGAGAAATGCAGATAGCTTTATGCCTTTGTTTATTTAACCATGTGGACACCAGATCGCATCCAAATTTTTCAATGCGTTTGAACAAACACAAATATTTGCGCATGGGAACATGCGTAGGCACACCCCTGTTAGAAAAAAAGAGCAGGAGTGCCCTTGTATATCTCCGTATGAGAAATTTGTAACACTATATCTGGCGCACAGTAGGTGCTTTAAAAGCATAGTTGTGGTGAGTCGCGTGGTCTGTGGCAGCAAATGCTAGAGACTGAAGTGCGAAGTAAAAATTTTCAGTTCACGTAAAAGGGATGTGGGTGATCAGAGTCCTAAACACCCTCCATATGTGGAATTGATATTCAAATTTTTTTATTATAACAACTGGGGAGATAGCTGAATGGTAGATCCAAAAATATGTGAGTTTAATATATGTGGGTTTAATCGTTTAATCTTCAGCTCTACAGGGAAAAAAAAACCCACAATTTTTATTGTATCATCTCAATCCTCTGTAGGTAGCAGATTTCTAGTAAAGTTTCTTCCCAGAGGCTCATTTCTCTGGAGAGAAATTGTGGTTGGTGTCTTTCTGACACTCCTCTTATCAAAGAAAACCTGGAGATGTCAACATTGGAGTTTGCTTTGGGATCAATTATATTGTTTAGATAGCAGAGGAAAAATAACAGTATTGATGTGTAGCTAGACATTGAGCAAAACAGTCAGAGAATATTTTGAATAAAACATGGGAGATAAGAAGACACATACACATATTTAATTTTAAGCTAACGCATGCCCTGGCACGTTGCCTTAGTAACAAGAGGTTTACATAAAACTGAGAGCATAAACGTAGGAGTTTCATTATTTTCTTCCTGTACTCTTCCAAACCATCTGTAACTAACACAGTTCTAAGTCCAGTGGGGTGCGAGAGGGTAAAAAAGAAGAAGAAAGAATGCAGAAAGACAGGAGTACGAAGATTGAGATCCAGCCTCCATTTCTAGAAATTAGGTAATACAGGAAGTGGGAGAACAGCTCTATTGGGCAGCAAGATTAAGAACTCTTTCCAGGAAAAGAGGGAGTATCAAATGGTGGCAAGGAGGAAGTGAGTATTAGCCAATGACAATGAGGCGTTAAGGTACCCAGAGTAGCTTCCCTGGCGCCTGGGAGAGCTACTCTTCAGAGAATGTCTCCTTCTCTAAGGCTGAAAGGAAGCAGGGAGGGATGGGTTCCAGCAGTGACCCTCATCGTGCTGAGGAGCCAAGGTCACGGAGTGTGTGAGCCCCCACCATAGTGTGCAGCTTCTCCAGGACACTGATAGGATGAGGGTTCCACTGGAGGTCGGAAGAAGACTCAAGTCTTAGAGCAGTTGCCCCAGAAAGTGAGGGAAGCAACCCAGCTAAGGAGTAATGCAAGTGGCGGTGGCGGCTTGCCAGAGACCGGAGAACAAGAGTAAATTGCATTACCAAGGAGAAAGAAGAGGAAGTAGTCAGGTAGTAGTTGGTGTCTTAGTTTGAAGGTGCAGATTGATTTATTTACTTTACCTGACTGGTCCTATTTTTTTATTTTTATTTTTAATTCTCCTATTGCTTTGAGCCGTAGTATATCAAATAGTGATCATTAAGAGTATTATTTTTTAAAAATCCTGATTTAAAACAAAACAAACAAACAAACAAACAAAAAACATGATGAAAGGTGACAAAACACCTGTGTCTTCATGTAGGTTTTATTTGCTCAGAACATTGTTCTTTTAAAAATACATATTTAAATGCCCTGAAGGCCTCACACACCAGAGTGAACCATGAATGGCTGAAGGCCCGACATCTCCACTCTTCATTATAGAATGCTTGTTCCGAGATATGCTATACTGTACTCCAACCTGTGTAAAACCACGAGTGTGCTTGGATGCTTTATTATAGCCTGAAGGTAATGGTAAACATTTGACACTTTAAAACATCTCTTTCTCTCCAAAAGATTCAGCAAGCATCTCAAATGTTACCGAGATAAAGACCAACATGAGCCTGGGTTTGACCCTCACCAGGAATCCGGGGACCGGCGGCTTTCTAGTGAGTGTTGTCCTCTCAGATCCTCACTCCTCAGGAGAGAATTTGTGGTCAGTGTCTTCCTGCCATCCCTCTTATCAAATACATTCGGGAAATTTAATCACTGTAGGTTGCTTTTGGACCGACTATGCTATTTGGACATCCATGGAAAAACAGCAGTGTTTGTATAGAGCCTTCTTGATTATTCGCGAAAACAATGTAATGTTTTGAATGAAATGGGAAGAGTAAGAAGTCTTTAGCCCTTGGAAAGTGTGCTGGGTAGGGGTGGAAACCATCAAAATCTCGGGGCTTGTTTCTGCTTCCTCAAGGAGCATGCGCAAGGCCCTTCCATCCCACGGGCAGGGCTCAAAGCGAAGCTCTGGCTAATCTGATCCTATGTAAAGTGAGAAACTGTCTCTCATGTCATACATCTGCGGGTCCTCTCACTTATTTCCTAATGTGTTATGAAAGGAAATTTTCTAAAGGAAAGAATTTCTGAGCTTAGATTTAATATAGGAAATTGTTTAAAATATTTGGCCATATAAACTGAAAAAAAAAAAGACCCACATACCAAGCTCCCAAATTAGAATATCAGTAAAAAAACAAATCATATTTGAAATTTCCTCTGGCACATATAAGAATAGTCTAGTTCAGAGGTTCTCAAACTGTGGGTCGTGACCCCTTAAAGGTTGAACGACCCTTTTCACAGGGGTCACATATCAGATATCCTGCATATCAGATATTTACATTGTAATTTATAACAGCAGCAAAATTACAGTTTTAGCAACAAAAACAGTTTTATGGTTGGGAGGAACTGTATTAAAGGGTCACAGTATTAGAAAGATTTGACAGCTCTGAAAAAAAAAAAACAACATTGTCTTCAAACGCCTGGATTTTAAAAAATGTAGCCAATATCATTTCCATTTAGAATAACAGATATGTACATTCTTACAACCTAATTAGCACTAAGTAAATGAAATACTGGTTATCATGTTTGTCCTATCAGGGCGTAAATGACTATGGAAAGCTGTCTCTGTGCTTAGTTATGTATACTTGGCAATCTTTATAATAGGGTTGATTTCATGGTTTTTGTTTATTTTTGCAGCTGCCGAGGTCAGCAGAATATCTTGAGAATTATGGACTATAGCTGCACTTTAATTTTTTTTTAATCTTAATTCTAGATGTAAAAAAGAATCTATAAGAGAACTAGTAGTCCTTGGAAGGGAACTGAGAGGAGAGATCAAACTTTCTTTAAACAGCCAAAAGGTCAGAGTCTTGAGCTCCTCTTAAGAATTATGTGGAAAAGACTGGCGCTCATCACATATTTCTGGACCTTCTTAAGTTCTGGGCTTAAAGCAAGAATGTTTTGGCATTAGCAACTGGCGTATTGTAACTTCAGCTTCTAAATGCTCTTTTCCAGTTCGTATGAAAAACAACCTCAATTCTCTAACACTTGATGAGCTATTTTCTGTGGTGATAAGACAACTGAGGGTGCAGACATGGGCATCAAAGATTGTTATCGTGAGTGTGTGTGTGTGTGTGTGTGTGTGTGTGTGTGTGTACATGTACTAGCCAGAAGCAACAATGACTTTTTCCTGATTGGCAAAACGTTCTGGTTTTATGGGAGGAAAAGCATGCTTGCTCACTGATCACAAAATATGAGCACAGCTGCTAGGAGTAAGTCACTAACAGTTAAAACGGGTCACACAAATCCCTTTTGTTTTTTTCTAATGACTTCCACACGTCTCTATTCAATTTTAATAACCAGTCTGCCCATAAGTTCAATGCTCTATGATCACTCTTTTAAGTCATGTGAAATTCTTCAGGTAACTTATAGCATCCTTAGACTTGACCTACTCTCTCTCTCTCTCTCTCTCTCTCTCTCTCCCCATCCCCTCTCCTCCCCCTCCCCCTCCCTCTCCCTCTCCCTCTCTCTCCCTCTTTTCATCTAGAAAACTTAACATTAGAGAGTCTAATGTCTCCTATGTGCTTGAGTCCTGACTGAACCAGAGATCTCATTTATCAGAGGGTTGCCGAGGGGAGAATTGGTGCCGTCTTTCTGGTGAAGTTAAGAGTTAGAATAGGTACACTTTGAGCAAAGACGTAAATACCAGCCACCTTTGCTAGCTTAATAAATAGAAAGTAGAAATAAGGAAGCTCAAAGTGAAGAAACAAACCTCACTGGTGGTGTTTAGTGTGTTAATAAGCTTTATAAGCACAGGGTTTTACTCAAAGTTTGCCTTTAGAATCTCAGGGGGAAATGGTTTTAAAACACAGGGTGAGCGGGGACACATTGGTCCACCCCTGAATGCAAGAAGTGTGTTCTTTGTTTACCATGCTGTCTGTACACGGCTCAGGTAGGCTTGAGGGTCCCATTCGTCCTTAGAGGTTGCTAGGGTTTAGGTTCCTGTTAAAAAGGAAGGGACAAGAGGAAACTTGATGCTCAGAGAAGCGTGGTGATGTGTGAGCACAGCACTTGATCTTCTCCTGACTTCTGAGTGTTTTATGGTTACGATCTTTGAACATTGATAATCACAACAAGCTTATAAGCAAAAATGGCACGATCACCTTCATTTTATAAATGAGCCATGTGAGACCCACACATCTAAGAGACAAATGCCTACTCTGTGTTCACTTTCCTTGGGAGGCTTTTCTAGACGTAGTTTGGTGAGGGACCCCATGGTCTCTCTGTCCGTTGACAGTTACCCTCAATGGTCCTGTCACGTGGGAGCACAACTGATGCCCTCTCCTGTCCTCTCATTCCCAGAGGATGCTCCTTCAAAAACATTTTTAGAAGTTTTCGAGAGGAGAGTTTTTTTGTTGTTTCTGTTGTTTCGACCACAAGAACATGTATGTCTACGCACCAGGTGCATGCCAGTGGCCATAGAATCCCAAAGAAGGTGTCAAGGGTCCAAGACTGGATTTATATAGACAGTTGTGAGCTACAACGTGGGGAATGGGAATTGAAGCTAGGTCCTCTAGAAAGACAGCCAGCACTCTTAACCACTGAGCCATCTCTCCAGTCATTCAAATGCATTTTTGACTCGTTAGTTTTAACAGTTGGCAAATCAGGTGCTAGAGAGATGTCTAATCAGTGAAGATCACTGGCTGCCCCTCCAGAGGACCTGGGCCCAATTTCCAGCACCCAGCATTGTCTTCAGGCCTCCAAGGGCACTGGGCACAAAAGTAATACACAAAAATGTATACAGGTCAAACGCACACACAAATACACACACATACACACACACTTATGTATTTGGCGAATCTTAGGAAAGAATGGTGTCTTAATTCCATAAAAGTTGAGGTAGAAAGTTACATTGCCTGTGTGTATATTATTTTCTTCTTTCTTTGAAGACCTGTGGTCCTCTCTGGGCACATCAGTGTGGAAATCAGTATTATGCAACTGGGATCTGTTCTGATGTTAGTCCAGACTTTCAGTCCTTGACCAGCTTTTCACCTGCAGTTCAGGGTAAGTCATGAATGTCAATGCATGGTCTGAGCAATGTCTTATAGTCAAAGAGGGAGGGGTTACAGTCAAAGGGGGAGGAGTTACAGTCAAAGGGGAGGGGTTCAGTCAAAGGGGAGGAGTTACAGTCAAAGGGGGAGGAGTTACAGTCAAAGGGAGAGGGGTTAGAGTCAAAGGGGGAGGAGTTACAGTCAAAGGGAGAGGGGTTAGAGTCAAAGGGGGAGTTGCACCCAACCTCTCTGTGAGTCTGAAGTTTATGTGATTGTGATGTTTGACTTATCTTTGGAAAAATGTGTTTTTTCATTTCTTCCTGCACCAGCTTGCCCTTCCCTCGTAGATGTTGTAGTTGTATGTGATGAATCAAACAGTATTTATCCCTGGGAAGCAGTAAAGAATTTTTTGGTAAAGTTTGTGCAAGGCCTGGATATAGGACCTAAAAAGACACAGGTAAGGACATAAAAAAACAAACAAACAAACAAACAAGCTCCCTGCGTGCTTTTGGAGAAAATAATGTTAGATATGAAGTTTTAAATTTTCATTAGTCAAAATATTCATATTAAATGAATTTAATGGTAACCTGGAAAATTAATTGAAATATATATTTCTAAGGTCAGTATTCTACCTATATGACTTTGTTCAATGTTGTTAATTTTATAGTTTTATTTTTGACAGAGGCATCAAAAATAGTGTATAGCATTTAAGTCTCTTTCAAAAGCTGATTTTTAAAAAATTTTAACCTATGAGGTAATTAATAATACATTTTAAGGGAATAGAGAGATGGTTTGGAGGTAAAGAATACATCCTACTCTCACAGAGGAATCAGGTTTAGTTCCCCCCAGCCTACAGTTCCAGCTCCAGGATGTACAAAGTTCTTTGTCCTCCACAGACACCTGTGCATATATGGTACACATAAACTCACAAACATGTGCACATATACACATAAGTAAAAAATAATAATTTTTAAATTAGACTCATATTTTTTTCTTTATACCTATTTTGACCAATAGTGAATTCTTCTTGTTTACATCTTTCTGGTAAAAGAATTATGTGAATTATGTGAAATTTAACAATAATCCAGTAAACATAATTCTAACATTAGTTTTTAGTCTTTAATTTATAATCTAGACTAATTTGCTTTGTATTTTAACATAGGAGCAAGTATTTTCAATAATTGGAAACTGTTTTCTATGTTTTCAGAAGTCTCTAATTGGATGCTATTATATCTTCTGGATGTATGGACCTAAAACTCAGGCATAAAAGTTTCATAATTCCCCAAGACTAAGTAGTACACGCTTTAAAAAAAAAACAGCTACTCACTAGATAAAGGCAGGAGCATTTCTGGAGCCCAAGATTCTGAAACTGGCCTGGACAACAGAGCGAAACCCTAGAAGGAAGGAGAGCATAGGGGAGGGAAGGAGAGAAAACAGAGAGGGGTAATTCCTAGATATTTTGAGTTGTTTTTTCTTCACTATCATCATCATCATCATCATCATCATCATCATCACCATCATCATCACCACCATCACCACCACCACCACCACCACCACCACCACCTCCACCACCATCACCATCCTCTTCTCTTTTTCCGGTGTCTGACTGGATCTACTACTCGCAGGTCCTTCTGGCCGGAGCAGCAGCATCCCCAGAGAGCAGTTCACTGATTTCCCAGCATGCATTCCTAGGTGGCATCTGATAGGCCGACACCTCACACCTAGCAACAGCTATTGCAATCGTTTTCCTTATTCTTTGAAACTATCTGTAGTGAAAATTCATTTTTCTGGTTCCCTTTAAGGTATTATTTTTTTAAATGGCATTGCTTTTCTAGGCCAGGGGAGTGACCAAACTGCTTTTGGAGACCATGGAAATTTCACTAGTTTTACTAGAAACTTCTAGTTATGAAGACTACATGTCACACTGGTTTCTGGAGAACAACGCTTTTAAATCTCCTGAAGTAGAAAGCTTTCACGCTGTCTATTTCTTCTGCTTATGAGTCAGTTATCACACCTGTCACAGCTGATTTAACTGTCTCCAGGTTTCATGACTTTTCTCAGATTCATCTTCCTGCCACCCTCTATTGTCCCCTTGCCTAGAGGAAGCTGAGTTGTCTCTCCACTTAAGCCCATAGGTAATAAACACCTTATCTCTAAACCCTCCTCTCCTGACACCCAGGCCTCAGCTGCAAGTCCTGGGGATCACATGAGGCTGACATCGTCAGTTTTGAATTGGTTGCACATCTTCTCTTAAAGAAAGATGCACAGGATGATCAACCATGTTTCTCATGTCTCCCCAGGGGCTGTCATACCACCTCCCAGGCAATGCTACAAACTGGACTCAACAATCAAGGGCTGTCCTTCCACGCCCTGATATCCTTACCTCAGAGACTCTTGTGTCTGTTAGAAATCCCCTTACCCCTCATCCCTATTCCCTGGTTACACATCACCTGAGCTGGGAGAATACTTTCAATGCTCAGGAACAGGCTGATTGATAGAAATATGTACGTTTCTTAAGCTAAAGGATTAGACTATGCTCCTCCCCCAGACATCTTGCTCAGAAGTTTATCTTTCTGTTAGCTCTCTCATGTAAGTTTCTTTCTGATGGTGTATCCTCTAAAGGTCAGAAGTTCCTTGCCCCATATGTGCATCCAACACCCTTGCTCCGACAATGCTCATACCCACCGTAGGGGAACTCCAACAGTCATCAATCAAATAGAGTACACTGCTTAGGGGTGTGTGAGGTTCTCTTCAATTCAACTCTGAATCTGTTACATAACTACTCTCAGCTAATGAGATGCTAGTCTCCATCTCCAATTACTTATAGCTGTTTTCAAGGAACTACCCATGGATAGTGGGAGAGCTTATTTATTTGTATCTGTTTTAATATTTGAGTTAGAAACCCGAGCCTAATATTCATTTGCATTAAATACACCAAGGAAGTGCTTTAACCGAAAGTGTAAACTGTGTCTTGCTTGGTAGTCATGCTCCTGTCACACACTCACGGCCTTGAACAAAGATCATTCCACAGAAAGAAGAATAATTGTCAAGCACAGAATTGAAATGAGTTCCTTTAAGCTATTGGCCCACATCGAAACTCACCTTGAATTCTTATTGGTTAAATATGAGATTTTTATAAGCTAATAACAGTAATAAACTTCTGCTCTTTTCCAGGTGGCGTTAATTCAGTATGCCAATGATCCAAGAGTTATATTTAACTTGAACGATTTCGAAAACAAAGAGGATATGGTTCAGGCCACATCTGACACGCGCCAATATGGTGGGGACCTCACAAACACCTTCGGAGCTATCAAATTTGCAAGGTAAGTTTTGCGGCTATTGGGTAAAAACTTTGACAATGTGGAAGGACAAAAAGAAAGAGAAGAAAATGGAAAAGGCAAAAGAAGAGTGACAGGGTGGAGACAAGCCTGAGCGTTCTGATGTGCTCACCTTGACAGGGCCCAGAGGACATCAAGTTACACATCACAGTCATGGAGCGGCCAGACATATGGAATGGTTTTATATGATTTTTTTCATGAATTGCACAATTTTGCAAAGGCCTTAGATTAAAATACTATAAATGAAGCAATCTACCACTGTTCTTATTAACGTCAAACAAATTAACCTAATATAGTATTTTATACACACTAATGAAGCTCATTGGATAATATGCATATAAACCTGAATGTTGAAATTATCTATCACGTCTGCTGCAACCCACGTGGAGTGTGACCTTCACAGCTGCATGGCTTCCACCCCTTTCTTACCTCAGTTTCTCCTTTTCAAATCTGTAAGCTTTAACAGACACTTTACTAAATGTTCGCCTGTCTTTTACTGTTTTTTAAAGATGAGAACAAATGTGCCTGCCCTCACATCTGATCCCAGTCTTGTCCATCTCCTGGTTTTATTCCTTCAAACACCATTAAAACAAGTTGCCTACATCTTCTTGCCTCTTCTTCCTTGATCGTGTAGCTCTGCCACTGAGTGAACATGGTGTCTCCATCAGCTATTCTAGCACTTCACCCTTGAGCCCCACTGTCCTGAGCTCCTCTGAACATTTGATAAGGACAGTCAGACACACTGCTATGAACTCGGTCTTCACTGAATATCACAGACTTCTGAGGTCCCCACCAATGTTTTGTCAACAGCTCTGGCCTCTTCGCTGGCTCCATCTTCTGGTTTTTCTTCACCGAACAAAGCCCTCTCTGCTCTCCTCCACTGTCTGCTCCCTTAGGAATAATGTCCCTACCCTTGCTGTGAGTGCCAGCCCTGTGTGGGCTGCCCATTGCTTTATATCATCTCTTAACTCTCTTCCAAAAGTCATCAGTCAACTCTCACTGAAGCCGGGCCTCTCTATTGGGCAAGTACCATCTTATTTAGCACATTCAGTAAGTCCGGAACCAGCCCCGTTCCCTTCCCACGCTGCTTATGATGCTGGTGTCTGTTCACCCAGTCATCAGGTGAACAAAACCCTCATTGTCATCTTCCCTCTTCCCACTCCCTCATAGATACATATTTGGCCCATCATCATACTTGCCATGTCTGTCTCGCCATTCCCTGTCTTATCTGACCCTTCATTTTCTCTGTGTTCTGAAGCAGAAGCTTCCATTGACTGGTAAGTTTTGCTTCATATGTCTCAAAAGAAACTGTCCATAAGAGAAGGTGTGACTGGCTTCATCCTTCCTGTCTCTATCTCTTTGGGGGCTGGACCATGTCATAAACTGAAGGCCATAGACATGAGTCACTTGTCATTAAGTGGAGAGCCATTTCCAGTCCAGTAAACCAGACTGAGGAAAGAATAGTATCAAAATAACCTTGGAGGACGCCTGCCTTCAGTAGAGAATGTAGCTGGGGCCTATCCCCAAGGGAAAAAAATTGGGGTCCTGGCAAGTGTTCCAAAATAGGGCATGGTCACTGTTTATTTAGGTGTGGATTGTCTGGCTTTTAGTACTTTTTTAAAGGCCTGGATTTTTCCTTTATCACTGTAATTTCCAAATGAACAAGAATTGGAATTCACCCAAATTCTAACCAGCACAACCCAGAATACACAGACACACAAACACAGACAGACACACACACGCATGCATACACAACACATACACACCATGAAATTACTGTTAAACACGAATGATAATTTATATTTCTCCGAGGAAGCTACAGATAGAGGAATGCTCTTAAATGGGCCACTGGCATTGACACAGAAGAATACTGAAATAAAAAAGAAAACATCATTCATGCTTGATGTGCTTAAAGATGCTAATTTCCCACTTTTATTTCAAAGCAGGGCTCTATCTGTTAGCTTCTGTTAATCAGGAGTAATTGTATCAATTGCAGAGACTTTGCTTATTTACGGACGTCTGGCGGGCGCCCAGGTGCTACAAAAGTCATGGTAGTTGTGACTGATGGCGAGTCCCATGATGGGTCGAAGCTGAAAACTGTGATCCAGCAATGCAATAATGACGGAATACTGAGGTTTGGCATAGCAGTAAGTGACTTCTGTTTGGATTTGTGGCGGTTGACGGGTACACATCCCTACATGCTGACACTTTCCAGGTCTGCAGTTTGTACTGTCTCTCCGCTTCTTGCTGATTTTCAGTCAGGCCAACTAAGTAAATGGCTGTGTTCATGTTTGCAAGAAAGTTTATGATTGAAATGAACAGATGGGGAAATTTACTCAGACTAAGCATGACCTTTGCCCCCTGCTCTCTCTTTTCTCAAGGTTCTTGGCTATTTAAACAGAAATGCTCTTGATACTAAAAATTTAATCAAAGAAATTAAAGCAATTGCTAGTACTCCAACAGAGAGATACTTTTTCAATGTGGCTGACGAAGCGGCTCTTCTGGAGAAAGCTGGAACTCTAGGGGAGCAAATATTCAGCATTGAAGGTAAGAAGGCAGAACTTTCTTTCAAATGCCAGTTTTTGGAGAATTTGTAATTTCGTATAATTTGTCGCATGGGTATGAATTCATAGACCATGCAGAAAAACCAGCTCAGGTATGTCACCAAGAAAGATAGACAAAGCACGCGACTACATAGCTTAAAAGAGAAAATATGAGGGATTAGCAAGCAGGAGAAAACTAGGAATCCAACCGCTTTTGTGTTTTGCCCAAAAGATGAGACATCAGTACGGTTTAATTTTCCAGAACTCTCTGAGGTGCAGAGGAGCTCACACATGGTTGATAGGATGATAATTTTTTTTTTACAGTTTTTGAGAGAACATAGCATTGTTTTTTTCTTTATAAATTACGTAACAGAAATTCTCACATTTGTTTATAAGAACTGTCTATACCTTTAAAGTGGTGAAAATACACTGATGGTATCCAGCAGTTCAACTGGAGGAAAGGTTTTCCTTATTGCGTCTCTCGTGGTGCACTTCCCTAGCTTTGGAACACCCTCCGGGCAGAGCTGTCCTCCAAGCAGACACTAAGGACTGAAGAGCTGGAACACTCTTCACGGTTGGATAAAAAATAAAATAAAAATAAAACAAAAATAAAATAAAAATAAAATAAAAATAAAGGAACAGGAGATCCAGTTCTGCTTCCCGGTGCTTAACCCAAGTAAATCGGCAATAAAGCTGGTGTCTAGTTGTTCACCTACATATCAGACACTGTCCTAGAAGCTGGGTTGTGTAGTCCAGCCTCGATCTTCTGGGGATGCCATAGAAAATTCCTATCCTGCTGCAAATGTAATTGCTCGAGTGTAGTGTTTCTGAGTTATTCAGATCATCACCAAAAAGTAAAGCCTCCTGCAAGAACTGGAAACTGCTAAGGCATCTGTACTAGAAAATTCGCTTCAAGTCCATGAGTGAGAGTAGTTCCAATGTGATGTAGGGATTCCTTGAAATTATCTTGGACAGTTTGTTTTGCTGAAGACTTTCAAGGAGCGTAACACTCTTTCTCCCCTGAAATTGTCTGCAGACAGCCTGTGTGAACTATATCTTCTAAGGAAGAGTGTATGTCACAGTGGTACGGTTTGCTATTGTAGTACAGTGTCTATGTAGGAATTTGGCTTGCTTTTTATGAGCATTATTGAAACCATTCTGACCATGCTGAAAATAACATCCCTATCAATAAAACTCTGTGGTGTTAGTCAGCGACAGATATTTACGTATAGTTAAAGCAACTTTCCAGCCTCTTTACCCTGGAGTCCTGGTGTCCGATGGCTAGCACAGGTTCCCTTCTGTCCCGTCTACGGTGCAAAGTAATTGCATGCTCTTCCATTGCATCTGAAGTATTTGTTCATTAGCAGCACCAATATTTAAAGGCAAAATCCAAATTGTTTCTTGGCCAGTACTGATGAATTTTAAAAAATGGTCTCATCTCAATTTCCACCTTAACCAATCCTCTCATTTTGCTGAGGCTAATTTGCTATCAGGAACAGCATAAATACTGCATTAAATTACATACACATGGGTGTATGTATGTGTATGTTGGAGGGAAGGTTTGTCAATGTGTCCGTATTTGAAATTCTGATTGCTGACAATAATATCGTTTTTGAAAATGGTCCTCTACAGGCACTGTTCAAGGAGGAGACAACTTCCAGATGGAAATGGCACAAGTCGGGTTCAGTGCAGATTACGCTCCTCAAAATGTGTGTACCTCAGATAAGTTGAAGCCAATACTATCACTTGCCAGAATACACATAGACAACAGCTTAGACATAAAGAAGGAAAAGCAGATATCACCTGAGCCCGGACACTAAGTTTAAAAATTTTTTTTTCTTTTCCTATGTAACAGAAAGATATCATTTACAGTAAAGACTTTGATTGAGTTCCCAAGGACAAAACGCTACACTAATTCCAGGCACTATCTGTATAAAAGTTTCATGGCAGTCAATTAACTACCTGACTTTAGACATCCTTTGCATCCCTGACAGAGTCGCAGACTACATTTTCATCGCATACTGTTCACCGCAGAGACAGAAACTTGTTGAAAATGAGGTAGTCATGAAACCTGAAGGGTGTCTGTGGTCCCCAGTCTGCCTAGCTCAGGGGATCAGTTCATCCGGTGTTCTCAGGACAACCTCTAGGTCTGGACTCTAACTCTTCCCCAGGACATGGGAGAATGCAAGACCAAAGAAGACCAGATTCTGTGAAATATTTAGGGATTAATTTTAAATCAGAGGAGGCAGTATGCACAGCGAAGGATCAGGAAGTGTCTGGCCTCTGTATAGAGCAGGGGTTCTTACCTTTCCTGACACTGTGACCCTCTAACAGGTCCTCGTGTTGTGGTGATCCCCTAGTCATCAGCTTATTTTTGTTGCTACTTTGTAACTGTGATTCTGTTATTGTTATGAATTGTAATATAAATGCCTTATCTTCAGGCTCTCCGATATAGGACCCCTACGAAGGAGTCAGTCAACCCCCAAAGGGGTCTCGACCCACAGGTTGAGAACCATTAGTCTAGACTAAAAGATGCTAACGTTACCCATTCAACAACCCTTAGAGATGTTGACAAAAGTTAAAAAAACATTTCCCATAGGAAAAGATAAAAATACAATATTACAGAAATATTGTTACACAATTCTGTGAGCTTACTGCCATCCCCTGGAGGTCACTCCTATATACTCAGCTTAAAGTCTGTGCTTACGTTAATTACACCGTTCTCAAATTTTTAATATTTTTTTCCACAGAATGGGATTTTTTTCCTGTTTGTTGTTTTAATCCCACATCATATCCTTGTTTCCTTATATATAAGGGGAAAAAAAACTTAACAATAACATCTTTCATTCTGACCAAGCCTGTGTGCCTAAGGACTTGAAGCCTTTGATATTTAGATTGAGTTTGATCCAATGCACAAGATCATGCACAGCTTGGGCCTCCCCATCCATCCCTGAATTAGGCTGACTTTCCACCCTCTATGTCAACTGTCACAGCTACAGGTCAGTTTTGTAGCTGTGCTATGATTTAATACATGGGATAAAGGGATATAGATGCCAGAATGTTTGAAAGGAACAGGGAAAAAAAGAACAATGAACTGTAGGGCTAAAGCAATACTTCAGAAGCTAAAAGAGCTTGTTATAAGAGAGTCTGAGTTCAGATCCCAGCACCCACAGTGTGGAAAGGGATACATGGTTGCCCAAGTACCTGTAACCCTAGCACTGTGGAGAGTGTAGCCACAGGAAGATCACTAGAGTTTTCTGGCTGCCGTCTTCGCTTCAGTTTCAGTGAGAGACCCCCCCATATCAAGGAAATGAGGCAGAGAGTGTCCCAGCAGAGCACCTGATGTCCTCCTCTGGTCTCTGTATGCGCGAGCCTGCACATCCAAGCATAAAACACACCACAAATATTTGAGGAAGAGAGTTGAAAATACAGCCGGTCAGAAGAAGGTCTCCCGAGACATGCTAGGAAAGAGCTGCCCTCCCTCACTCCTCTGGGGTCAGCACTGTCTGTTGCTTTAGTGTGCCTCATATTCATCCCGAGCCTGTCCTAAAAATATGTGGGAGGAGACGCTGTCATCTGATACATCTGTAAGTTCTGAAAGGTTCAGCACTTGCAAATGCTTGCCTTTGAATTGAAGGTGACTATGCATTCATCCTATACCATGGTATATTGTAAAGATTTCTGCATAGTCAATTATAGTTTCCAAGAAAGCATAGCTCAAGTGTCACCCAGCCTTCCTAGTGCTGAGACCCTTTAATACCATTCTCGTGTGGTGGTGATGGCCCCACCATAAAATTATTTTCATTGCTGCTTCATAATGGTAACTTTGCTACTGTTACAAATTGTAGTTTAAATATCTGATATGCAGAATGATCTCAGGGGACCCCTGTGAAAGAGTCGTTGGACCCTGAAAGGGGTCATGACCCCCAGGTTGAGAACGGATGCCACAGCTCACGGCAAGCTTGAAAATCAAAACAATTCCAAGATATATATCTAATTTATTATGCAAGTTTCCTTAAATTTTGTTAGTTTCTTTCAGTGTTTGACTCACCTGAATTCCTTTGCCTTAAAGGTGATTTGTCTTAATCTTCATTTCTTCAATCTTTGCAGGATATTCTGATGCTGGGTGCCGTGGGGGCTTTTGACTGGAGTGGGACTCTTGTCCAGGAGACATCTCAGGAGCACGTGATCTTTCCTAAACAAGCCTTTGACCAGGTTCTGCAGGATAGAAATCACAGTTCGTTTTTAGGTGAGGCACAGCAATAGTTGGCTCAGAAAACACAGGGTTTGGTTGGTTGGTTTTTGTTTTGCTTTTGTTTTTGTTTTCCTCTCTTTGAACTCTCAGTTCAGTTCAGCTCAGACAGTGAACTTTCCTCTCTCATTAATGTGATTTTGATCCAGTAGTTACCTCTTGGCCAGTCAGCCTTCAGTCCATAAGTAAGGAAAGCTGAGCCTTACACACAAATCTCTTTTAGATGCCTGTTAAGCTCATGTGACCTCTGTGTTATTTAACACTAATATTTCTAAAACACACAAGTCTGTGCAGGCAGATATCCCTGGAACACAGTTGGGTCTCCAAAACAGTAGTTGTTCCTAAAACATAATACACTGAGTGGTATCCACATATTGTTTTGGAATTTTGGGGGTGTTCGTTATTGTTGGTATTCTTATGATGAGCAACCAGTGATGTTCAGTACCAGCTGTAGATTACTTATATTCTATCTACACAAATCCTTTCAAAATCATTTCAGAGCCAGTGACCTTAATAATGTTTATTAACTTCAACAACATAGCAAATGACAAGTCCAGAATTCAAACCCAGACCTCTAACTTCAGGGCCTGTATTCTTTCCATTAAATAGCAACACCATTTAATTTCATTCACTGATTCATTAAACTAAAGGACAGTATCTTTGTTTTGTTTCCTGTTGCTATAAAGAGATATAGAGACAAAGGCAAAAGGAGAAAGGGTTTATTTGGCTCACAATTCTGGGTCACAGTCCATCACTGTCTTAGTCAGGGTTTCTATTCCTGCACAAACGTCATGACCAAGAAGCAAGTTGGGGAGGAAAGGGTTTATTTGGCTTACATTTCCATACTGCTGTTGATCACCAAAGGATTCAGGACTGGAACTCAAGCAGGTCAGAAAGCAGGAGCTGATGCAGAGGCCATGGAGGGATGTTCTTTACTGGCTTGCTTCCCCTGGCTTGCTCAGCCTGCTCTCTTATAGAATCCAAGACTACCAGCCCAGAGATGGTCCCACCCACAAGGGGCCTCTCCCCCTTGATCACTAATTGAGAAAATGCCCCACAGCTGGATCTCATGGGGGCATTTCCCCATCTAAAGCTCCTTTCTCGGTGATAATTCCAGCTGTGTCAAGTTGAAACAAAACTATCCAGTACAATCACCATGGGAAAATCAAGGCACCAGGAACTTGAAGCAGCTATTCACATAATATACACAGTCAGAAGCTGAGAGAAGTGATTTAATGGATGCGTGCTTGCTCTTAGCTCACTTCCTCTACTCTTACTCAGTCCAGGATCCCCTGCCTAAGGAATGATGCCACCCACAGCGGGCTTCCCATCCCAATTACTCAATTAATGTACTCAACCTAATTCCTCATAGATATATCCATGAACACACCTAATCTAAACAACCCCTCACTGAGACCCTCTTTCCAAGTAATAATAGATTATGTCAAGTTAACCATTAAAACGAACAATTGGCAAGACTTGTAAGTAAGTAGCTAAAGAGAGTAACCCAGAACCAAGGGGCAGCTTTATAAGTCCTGTCTATGCTACCCAGAACTATAAACAAAACGGCAGAAAAATTCATTTCAGGAGCATGAGTACTCATAACATCTAACATCAAGACTTCTGAGCATCGCTGCTACCTTTGAAAGTTCTCTCTGACTGAGACGGTGATGTCCTATCTAGAGCTGCTTCTCTCCTAGGTTACTCTGTGGCTGCGATTTCTACAGAAAACGGTGTCCATTTTGTTGCCGGTGCTCCTCGAGCAAATTATACCGGCCAGATAGTGCTGTACAGCGTTAACAAGCAAGGCAATGTGACCGTGATTCAGTCTCACAGAGGGGACCAGGTAACTATCATTACCAAGCAAGTGAAATGAATTTTATGGATAACCAGGGCAATTGACGTAGAAACGCATTTACTGAGTGGCTCCAATGTGTTTGAGTAAGTCATCTCAATTTACTCATATCTGTGTCAAACCCTAATGGCAGAAGGGTCACTGGGATTAAGTCTGACCCTGCCATTGCCATTGATTTTCTAGGGGTAAGGAGACCACAAACTAACATTCATATCATACTTTTCCCTTCTTTTTAGTAGTATAAAAAATGGGTGTCTATGTTGAGAGGAAAAACAATGACAGTGTTACAGAGGAAATCGCTTACTAATTTTTAAATCCTTAATACATGTTACACCAACACTCCCTGAACATTGCAGAATGGGTTGGTATTCAGAGCCTCAGCCCTTCTAATTGACTTCCTCCCTACCAGTTCTCCTATCTTTTCTATGCAGCAACATCACCTGTGCTGGACCATGACACTGGCATTAGTTATCCATACTTCTCTCCACCTAGAAAACTCCTTTTGTCCTTAAGATGCTATTCAAACTTGTCTTTAAGATGCTATACTTCCCTCCCTGAGCCTTCCACCTGCTCCCTACACTCTGATAAAGTGTCTGTTACAACATTTTGTTTTGTTTTGCTTTGTTTTGTTTCCCATGGTAACATGTCTACTTTTTGTCCTTAGCTGGCCTGCTCCCTCTTGTCTCTCTCTAAATCACAACTCACATAGCTATCAAGGGTTCCTCTCGCGAGCTCTGGCTCACTGGCATCAGAAATACCCAGAGTTGTGTGGGCTAGAATACATATGTGACTATGTAACTCCTTAGATTAATTTGCTTTGCTCCTCTAGATTGGCTCCTATTTTGGGAGTGTGCTGTGTTCAGTTGATGTGGATAAGGACACCATTACAGACGTGCTCTTGGTAGGTGCTCCCACATACATGAATGACCTCAAGAAAGAAGAAGGAAAAGTCTACCTATTTACAATCACAAAGGTAAAAATAAACATTAAGAAAACAGCTTAGTGGGCTGGTGAGATGGCTCAGTGGGTAACAGCACCCGACTGCTGCTCTTCCGAAGGTCCAGAGTTCAAATCCCAGCAAACACATGGTGGCTCACAACCATCCGTAACGAGATCTGACACGCTCTTCTGGAGTGTCTGAAGACAGCTACAGTGTACTTACATATAATAAATAAATAAATCTTTAAAAAAAAGAAAAGAAAAGAAAACAGCTTAGTACTTTAAGTACTGATAAATAAGTTGACTCTAGTACTGTTAAATAAATTAACCTGAAATTTGAAAGACACTTATTTTCATTCATAGTATATCATTTTTTAAATGTATTAAGAGGCGTGGAGTTTAATATTATATCCCATTTTCCATGAGAAGTCTTTGGCTATGTGTTCCTATGCAAATAAATCCAGTATAAGCACAAATAATGTATGGACTCATGTACATACAAATATTAGTTATTTCCTAAGCATATCATTTCACACACCGTGACATGATAATAGTCAATGGGCATTCTGACCTCCTCATTTCACAGTAAAAATCATCATTGCAGCAACTCCCACAACCCCCCCGATGACCTAGAGTGCTTTCTACATTAGTTTGTCAGAAAATTCCAGCTGTTTGTGTCACATTTAAGTGCACGTCCAACTCATGGAATGTCAGATCCTTGCCATAAAACTGAGCTCACTGAAAAAGACAAGGCATGGTTTTTCCAATATGTAGACGAAACTCTGCCTTCATTTCCTTAGGACTCTGGAGCTCCATGAGGACAGGAGGAAAAGCTAATGAAAGTCAGTGGTTGCCATGGAAACCCAGACAGGTGTAGGGGAAGAGAAGTCAGTTCAGGCAAAGTTCTATCTAGTTGTCAGGGTGTTTTATATGCTAGATGCTTACTATATGCTAATGTAAAAACTGACCATCTAACACAAGTTGTTAAATTAATTGCAATTTTACATAAACAATGTGTAAGCACATGCAGATAGAATTATATAGTCACTTCTTTTTTAATTTATTTATTATTATTTTCTTTATTTACATTTCAAATGCTATCCCAAAAGTTCCCTATACCCCACCCCCGCCCCTGCTCCCCTACCCATCCACTCCCACTACTTGGCCCTGGCCTTCTCCTGTGCTGGGTCATCATCAGCCACCAAACCCAGATACTAATATAGTTCCTTCTTAAGAGTTTTTTATCTCTAGTTTCTTTTGAATTTCTTGTTTGCAGACTATTCTGAACTATCATTAATTGTTGATGAACATAGCTGTTTAAAATTTGATTGTTTTATTTTCTTCTCTGTGTGACTGTTTTGCCAGCGTGATTATATATTTACCACATTTTGTATGACCAAGGAGATCAGAAGAGGGTGTTGGATCCCTAGAACTGGAGGTAATGGTTGTGAGCTACCATGTGGGTGCTTAGAAATGAACCCAGGTCCACTGCAAGAACAATAAGTTCTCTTAACCACAGAGCCAACTCTCCAGCCCCAGTAACATTCTCTCTTAATGCTTTCTCTAATACAGTAAAAAAGTTTAATCTTCATAAAATTACTATAAACTAGAAAGAATCAACACTGACCTAGTTTCCTGGTTGAGACACTTTGCTTTCTTGCAAAGCCATTAAATATTTTCATACTAGAACACAAACTCGGAAGGAAAAGCTGTGTTTTATAAGGAAATGTCTTTTCCCTTGCAGAGGATCATTTAGTGTTTCCTGTTATGGAATGCTAGTGACTTCTTTTTCCAACTCTTACCCCAATATAATTATTATGTCACTGTGCAGCAGTTTTTAAGTAAGATATAGATTATCAAGTTTCATTGAGTTTTGTATCTACCCTAATTTCATCCATGTTATTAGACTCCTACCAGAAAACTTTTAAGTCAAAGATTTGGAAAGAGATGATGATCCTCATACTGAGAGAAAGTGGAGGTAGGGTTGGACACTTTGTGTAGGTTTTTTCAGATAATAAAAAGAATTATTATCTCCTTTCATCTTGGTTTGGAAGTAGATATCTCATGACCTTAACTAATAAAAGCTTTATTTATAACTCTTGTTACACATGGGGAATCATCAATACTAAGATTAAAACCCTATCCACATTTTGAAATCTTGTCTGGATACAGCTGCTTTGAATTTTAATGATACACATTGAGAGTTTTGCTGTAACGGTCCCTCTCCCCTTTGCCAGGGCATCTTGAATCAGCACCAGTTTCTTGAAGGGCCTGAAGGCACTGGAAATGCTCGGTTTGGTTCAGCAATTGCAGCCCTTTCAGACATCAATATGGATGGCTTTAATGATGTGATTGTTGGTTCACCTGTAGAGAATGAGAACTCTGGAGCTGTGTACATTTACAACGGTCACCAGGGTACCATTCGCACCAAGTACTCCCAGGTATCCCATGAACAATGTGATGATGTATTGTGTACATAAATGCTGAAGCTAGACAGTGTCATCCAATTGATGCCTCTTACATCCACCTTCTTTCCATCAAAAAAAAAAAAAACTTAGTGAAGCCTTATGATATGTCAAACACGGTTCTAGTGAATGCTGATAATGCTATACAGAACAAGACAGACACAATTTCTTTTGTTGACCTTATATTCCAATAGAGGACATATGAAGAAAGAAATAAATTGCAGTGGTCAAGAATCAAACCTAAGAACATAAATTTGACTAGGGTTAAATTTCATGGATGAAGGGTATCCGATGGCTGAAGAATGACTGAAGATGTCTTACTATTAGGCAATTTTGTGTTCATTCTGAGAAAAGCTAGCTAGGGCAAGAATCAAGACCTGAACTTATCACAGCTCATTCTAGCTAGGGCAAGAATCAAGACCTGAACTTATCACAGCTCATTCCTTGCCCATGGACTTTTCACCATTCTGATATGCTTTGTGAGTATGAACTAAAGACCCATGCTATTTCCTTGATGAAGGAATCATTAAAAAAAACAGTAATAATAATACAGAGATTAGATAAAGTATGGTAGAAGAAAAGGATGGAGTTTCCTGGACCAAACAACCTGGAAAATGACCACAAGGAATGTAAGGGGCAAGATAAAGGCTATTGTTCTGTGGTTCCGCTGTGTCTACTACAACTCCACATTAATTTCGCTCTTTCAGAAAATCCTTGGGTCCGATGGAGCCTTTAGGAGCCATCTCCAGTTCTTTGGAAGGTCCCTGGATGGCTTTGGAGATTTAAATGGGGATTCCATCACTGATGTATCCATTGGTGCTTTGGGGCAAGTGGTTCAACTCTGGTGAGTCAGTAAGTGTAAGACTCAGACTAGTTAACCAAAAAGGCTTGCTTTATTGTGTAATGTGTATCATGCCCAATGTCTTCTATAAGGCTGTAGGAAATGTACTTATTACGGTTTGCATAAAGAAAGGGATATTCATGGTTTTCATAGATAGATAGATAGATAGATAGATAGATAGATAGATAGATGATAGATAGATAGAAAGATGATAGATAGATAGATAGATAGATAGATAGATAGATAGATAGATAGATAGATAGATAGATATTGATAAGCATGGGGTTTTTTTTTTGGTTTTTTGGTTTTTTTGTTTT
>NC_034600.1:45035231-45045248 GCF_900095145.1 Mus pahari | reverse complement strand
CGAACTCAGAAATCTGCCGCCTCTGCCTCCCAAGTGCTGAGATTAAAGGCGTGCGCCACCACCACCCAGCAGCATGTATCATGTATCTTTGAAACACACACACACACACACACACACACACACACACACACACAAATACTCAGAGAGAGATCCTCACCATGAGAGTCAAGTTTTTCTTCTCCTTATGTGAAAAGATTCAGTGTACAGAAAAAATCACCCTAAATGATATCCTGCATATTTCTGAATGTTATTTTCTTATACACAGCCTCATTTCAGCTTCCAGTCAGGAGACCTCATGAGAACACACTCACAAAGCACAAAGTAAAACTTCTTGTGTGCTTAAAAGGCACACACTAAAATCCTAAGTCGTGAATGAGAACCATTATTTTGGCTTAGCTGACCTCTTCACTAACCTCCATAGGCATCAAAGATGAGGGAACAAGAAAGGGTTCCAAGGTAATATGGTTCAAGCTTTGAAAAGCCAGGTATATGAAGACCTTGGAAAGATACCTCAGTTGTTGAGAGGGCCTGCCGTGCAAGCCTAAGGACTTGAGTCCAGTCCCCAGAGCCCATGTTAAAAAGCCAGACATACCCAGGTGAGGTAGCTCATGCCTTTAATCTAAGAACTTGGAAGACTGACAGAGGTGGGTATCTGTGAGTTGGAGGCCAGCCTCAAACATAGAGTATTCCAGATCAGCTGTATCTATGTATTGAGATCACTTAAATAAACAAACAGAAAACTAGGCCTAGGGGCACATGCATATCGTCACAGTTATAGTGAGGCAGAGAATATATCTGTAGCCCACTAGCTAGCTAGCCTTGACTAAATATCAAGTTACAGGGCAGTAAACACCATGCCTTAAGCAACAGGGTATCTGAAGACTAACATTCAACTCAGGTTGACCACTGGCATCCAGATGAACTTGCATCAACACACCTACACACCTACACACACACACACACACACACACACACAGACAAATACATACACACAGATAACAAACACTTAGGTGTATGATCTACTGAGATACTGGAATTAAAAATAAATTCATTATTCAGTCAAGAATATTCATGCATTCATCCTTCTCTATTGAAAATATATGCTTTAACTTTCCAGACATACTGGGAACAGAAACACAGTCCATTGATGTTTTATGATTCCTGAATTTGATGCTACTGTCTCTCTCTCTCTCTCTCTCTCTCTCTCTCTCTCTCTCTCTCTCTCTCTCTCTCTCCATATATATATATATATATATAGATAGATAGATAGATAGATAGATAGATAGATATAGATAGATAGATAGATAGATAGGTAGATAGATAGATAATATATTATATATTATATCTAATTATGCTTTTCAGGAGTAAAATGAGTTTTTTGACAAATGAAACTTATGTGGAAAACGAAGGATAGCTTTAAGACTGAGAAACTGGAAAACACATTTACTGAGTAAAGTTAGTTAAAATAATTCAAGAATGGCATACTTGGAGTGTTGCCTAGTTATTTGGCTTCATTTAAAATAATGTAAGAAAACACAGGCCTGACAGTAAAGAGAACCGTGTAAGCCTTGGTAGGCTTCCCACACAGCGCCTCTACATTTACTGTACTATGATATGGTTTTGTCAGTGGCTTGACCAAGCTGCTGTTTTCAAAGGTGGATTTCATTTTTCAGAAAAGTCAACAACATGGGACCAAATGAATGTGCTGAGATGACTGCTCCCACTAAGCTAATATTCTGTGGTCACATTCCTACAAAGTGCTGAACTGCTCTTTCTGGTTAACTCTGAGGAAAATGTCTAATACATTGACAAAACATGCAAATCAATGTCACCTGGATCAGAATGATGCTCAGTCTCTCAAACAATTGGCCTAAAATTCACTGAAGCATCTTAAATGGTTGTAAACCTGAAGCCAAGCTACATTTCTCATGTCATGGTTGGTTATTAAGAGAAATCACAGATGTATAGCAACTTTTAAAATTGTCTTGCCAGAAAACAAAAAGGTATAGTTTCTGGCTCTATTTGTGGTACTTTTCAAAATGGTGAAATCAGTAATTACTGTTTGCTGCCTTAGAGATGGGGGAAGGTTACACGGAGGTCACTGTACTGAAGTTCAAAGTCTAGTAATGGAAGGATTCGGACTGTAAGTTCTGTTTCCTCACTGACAAGTACCCAGTGAAGTGGTAATCCTCCAGGTACCCAAGTCTCGGATATTTTCATTAATAAGTATTTTTTTACACCAATGTTGAAGGAGCAAATAAGACTGTGGCTTAGGTATACAAAGGACCACACCAAGATATGATGGACTCATCAGCCATCATGCTAGGTCCCATCATCATGGACCAGTGATGCCAACCATGTCATAGGTCATGGCAATATTCATCAGCTCTGCCACCTCCAACTTCTTTCCTTCTCTCTCCTGCCATTTCAAGGACTGAGAGTAACACTGACCCCAGTTGGGAATACATAGAGAGGTCATGACTTAACATATCATCTGCAGAGAAGTTTTATGCTTCTATTCTGTGTAGGTTCAAGTGTTATGAAGACAGGTAGATAGATAGATAGACAGACAGACAGACAGGCGGATGGATGGACGGATGGACGGACAGGTAGGTAGGTAGGTAGATAGATAGAGAGAGAGAGAGAGAGATAAATAGATAGATAGATAGATAGATAGATAGATAGATAGATAGATAGATAGATAGATAGATAGATAGATAGATAGAATCATTCATTCTATGGGCTATACAGTTATCAACCAAAAAATCCATTCACCTCACTGCCATCGTTTGCTTTCAAATATGAAATAATGCTCTCAAATTCTAAGGCAATGGAGTGAAAGGTCAACAATATTGACCCCAGGACCTCTATGTAAAGTGTATATGTATATTGGGCAATAATGTGCATCTGTTTCCCTATTTGCATTTGTCTTTCAGGTCACAAAGCATTGCTGACGTGGCCATAGAAGCTTCGTTCACTCCAGACAAAATCACTTTGCTCAACAAGGATGCTAAGATAACCCTAAAGCTCTGCTTCCGAGCAGAGTTTAGACCTGCTGGGCAAAACAATCAAGTAGGTAGGTAGACCTAAAATAACCTGTACACTGATGGGTTTGCCTCGATAGCTTTAGCTAGAAGTTTTGGTTTGCAGACCAGAAAAAATAAGGATCTCTACTGGACATGCTTAAATTGCACATATGCAGTATCTAAGAGTCGTTCATTAGGCATGGGGCGGCAGTGGGGGGGAGGTTGTTGCAAACATTCGTGCTTGGGTCTAGATTCTGGCACTCTGCTGACTTTAGTCACTGTGGTATAATCATGAGCTCTGCTGTTGAGTCTCTTACCCACAGATCCCTTCTGGAGATGCTTAGCACACACAGATTTTATTATGCTGCCACTAGCTCTAAGTGAGTGTGTTGCCTACTGTCTAAGCCATTCCCTGTATAGGTGTCCTTAGTAAAGCACTGAATGTTACTCCTGTTTCCAAAGAAGTGAGAAAGATAGGAAAGATAGAAAAGGATATGCAATCTGTTCCATTGCTTTGCCATTTCTACCTATGAGTCTGAGTGCGTCACCATATAAACACTTTTAGTCTGCACAAAAGATTAAAATGGAAAGTGTAGTTCTCTGGCAGACACGGCTGGCCGCCCAGCTATCTTGGCCCTAAAGCGTGAATATGCCTTGTGGACCTTCCACATTTTGAATGTTCTTCATATATTCTGTTGGCGAACACTGAAAAACCTGGACTTCCAGAGAATTCCATCCCCGTTGGTTGTCTGATGAGGATGTGGGAGCCTTTCTTGCCACTGGGAACCTGTCCCTTTGACTTTCCCCTGCTGGGTCCAGATCCACCCTGATGGGATGGTCATAATTTTTCACTTCGTTGCCTGGCAATAACAGCACATAAGAAATAAATCCCATCTTTTAAACTGGATAATCTATGAAACTATACATCTATTTGAAGCTACTTGAAAAAATATGTGTTGTTTACTGACTTCATCTTTTTTAAAGCTACCGAGTCCCCACTACTAGTTTTCCCTTTATGTGTTTTTTTAATCAGTGACTTTTAGTCTGTCCATTCAATTTTTTTCATGTTTTTGACATGTTTATTGATCTCGTTAAGTCACTGAAGTACAGAAATTCCAGTTTCTTTAGTAGATACATTAAAAGTAACAGATATATTGTCTTAGGAAGTGTATTCAACTTGCAAATTCTGAATAAATCTGATAAAGTAATTCCCCATAAGGCAACGTCCCTAAGCCGTAGGGAATGCTCTGAATTTCTGAGTGGCCAACGGATTCTTTTAAAGGCAGCTGGTCTGATTATTTGGACTTGAGTTACTGTCATCATTTTTTTATCACACGGTAGTTTTTCATTTCTACTCCCCTGAGTTGTTATTAAAAATTTCTGACGGCCAGTGAAACAGAGATTCAAAGAGGGTAGGAAGCGTGCTCAAGTCAAGGAGGACATAGACTGTGAAGTGACTGCCCAGTCTAAGAATGTCTGACTCAAACCTCGGTGCTGCAATGCCGCGCGCCGCACGCCTTTCTCCACGTAAGCATCTAGATGATGTCAGGCAGAGTACATGTTCTTTTCCATGGTCACACTTAATTCTTTCGATGGTAACACTTAGTCCTTGTAGCGGCATGGACATAGAAAGAACACGGACTTTCATTACAAATTTCCTTAAGTTTTATTTCTGACCTTGTCCAAGCTGGGTGAACGCATGCCAATTATTCTGCCTCATTTAATCTAGTTCGTTATCTCAAAAAATAGCATCAGACTATCCAGTGCCCAGGTGTATGGTAGAGATCTTAGCATATGAGGATGTGGCCAACTGGGGTTTCTCCATATAACTACTCATCCTGAGTGTGCTCCCTGTGTGTGCCCTACATTGTAGAAGCTGAAACGAATACATAGGAAAGGGATCAATTTGCCCAAGTTTATCCAATATATTTCCCAGGGCAAGCCCAATAGCCCAATAGTTGTTGGGATTAATTGTTACAAGACATGATTCTCTGGCTAGCGTGTGTGTGTGTGTGTGTGTGTGTGTGTGTGTGTGTGTGTGTGTGTCTTATATTCACAGTCACCAAATTCCATGAAATTACAACTGCCATATGGTCTTCCTCTGTACCCTCGGTACACAAACCACCCATGTAAAGATAGTCTTCACATCTTCTTGATATCAGGGGCTTCCCCTGATCAGATCCAATGGAAACAAGACTGTTTTCTTCTTCAGAGCACACTTGACAAGATGTTTGTGTTTTATTCACAGCCATCCTGTTTAACATGACACTTGATGCGGACAGACGTTCATCCAGGGTAACCTCTAGGGGGATGTTCAGAGAGAATGGTGAGCGATTCTTGCAGAAGAATATGGTTGTAAATGAAGTGCAGAAGTGTTCTGAGCACCACATTAGCATACAGGTGAGGTCTCTGGGTTCCCAGCCCTGCTTTTGTTTGAAAAGACTAATGAGTACAGGAAGTCTAAAATGGAATCTATCTGTTAGAAGACGCTTGTCTTTCCAATGACTTTATATCTTCTGTGAACACAAAGCACATTTCTCCTATGCTAATACTTAAGGTCACATTCTGATTTTCTATGTGTTGGTGACATGATGTTTTATTAGGAATTCCAACCAAAGGGCCTAAAAGATTGTTAAAGAAATGCAAGGCTTGGAGCCAAAGGGATGGCTGAGCAGGTAAGAGCACCTGCAGCATAAGCAGTGGGACCTGAGTCCAACATCTGTGTAAAAGAGCCAAGTGTGGCTATTCGTGTGCCCGTAACCTCGGCACTATGAACAGCAGGGCAAGATGGTTTCTGGGGTAGCCTGCTGGATGCCAGACTTTTTCCATGATCTCTGTCTCAGGGGAAACAAGTGCTGAATATGACAAAGCAGAGGACCTGATTTTCTTCTCTGGCCTCCACACATATGTACCCATACAGCACACACATGTATGTGTGCAGGTGAACACACATACACACTAAATAAAGAAGATAAGTAGATTAATTAATTTTTTTTAAAAAAGTGAAAAACAGTGTTTCTTAAATGACTAACAGGGTGAACTTACCATTGACAATTTTATTTTGACGTCTTTTCAATCAGGTAAACGTTGTATTCATTTTAAGCTCCTGAGAATGAAAATCTCAATTGTGGGTTCTAGTATTGCTTTACAGTAGGTCAGTGGTTCTCAACCTTCCTAATGTTGTGACCCTTTAATATAGTTTCTCATGTTGTGGTGACCCCCAACTATGAAATTATTTCATTGCTACTTCATAACTATAATTTTGCTAATTATGAATTGTAATGCAAATATCTGATATGTGCCCCCCCCAGGGGTGGTGACCCACAGGTTGAGAACTGCTGTACTAAGTGAATGATGGTAGATTGTGTCGCAAAGATTGCTTGTTCTAACATTAGGCCATAATTGCTATAGTTCTCATAGACTTTGGAAATCTTTAGTGGAAAATGCTTCTTGGGAGAAATTTTCCAGCCAGAAAGTTATTTTAAGTTATATGAAACATCTCCTCCCTCCTTAGCAACTGTGAATAAAACCTGATAGGAGAAGATACTTAGAGTAGAACTCAGGTCTCCACATAGGAACATATATACATGCACAGGTGCACACACACAAACACACATACACATATACACCATATATGTATACACACACATATACACACATCATATACACACACTTGTGTGCACATACACACAACATACACATACACAACATACACATACAACACACACACATGTACGTGCACACACAACACACATAACATACACACACAAAACACATACAATATGCACACAACACTCACATACAACATACACACACATGCACATACACACACAACACACTTACAATATACACAAAAACATATACATATGTGCCCACATGCATACACACAACACACACACAAAACACATACAACACACACACACACACACACACACACACACACACACCACATGTAAGGAAGGAAAGAGAAGGGGAAAGGGGATTGAAGTGTAGAATAAGATGGAGGGAGGAAGGAGAAGAGGAGGCAGTGAGGAAACTTGGCTTCCATTCTTCCCTGACCTTGTCTAGAGGGGGATCAAATTACCCATGGAGTTATAGATTTCTGTGGAGTCATCACTGGAATGACAGAGCTAGGGATGAGAAGCGAGGCCACCCAAGAGCTGGGCACTGATATAGCTCCCATCCATTGACAAAACTGGACATATCGTCTAAATATTTATAATTGCTTGTGTGTAAACAATGAGATTATTTACCATCCCAGTAGGAATTGCTGCTTCAGATTTTTACTGTTACTGAGTCACATTCGGTATTTTTTTTAATTTTGAGGCTAACAGCAGAATTGGGACCAAAGAGGAAGTCTTCATCAGTCAGAAAGAGATGACTCTCTGTAACTGAAGGTCCTCTTAATTATAAGCACATTGTGGACTTTGTTTACAAGTTACTATGACTAAGTAATCAATCAATCTCTCTCCTGTATTTAGAAGCCTTCTGATGTTGTCAACCCTTTGGATCTGCGTGTGGACATCAGTTTGGAAAACCCAGGCACTAACCCTGCCCTTGAAGCCTATTCCGAAACCGTCAAAGTCTTCAGTGTGAGTATGGCTTGCCCTTCCCAAATGGAGATTGGCCAACTGCTTCCACAGTCAGTGTGGTGTGAAAGATGCTAAGGATGCAGCCTGAATGTAATGATGCACACAGTTCACTGGCATATCAATTCTACAAAGCAGAGATGGCTTCCTCTCCACTCTGCTGCTGGGGCCAAGAGCGGTGCCAAGTTACCAGGGAAGTTCAAACAATGCATCTTGAAAAAATAAATAATAAAACAGGCCAAATTGCTTGTACTCACCATTCACTTAAAAAAAAAAATCAGATACCTGTGAAGTTGTTCATCTCTCTCCATAGCTCTCCATAAACAAACTATTACCTTGAATTTTGTATTTTTTCAGTAATTTTTCTTCATGATTATGTAAGCATGTACAAGCTCCTAAAACTTTGTTCAGCTTCCCATAGTTTTGGCCTTTATGTAAATGGAATAATAGTAGTGTATATAATCTCTCTGTTTTGAACCTAAGCATATACCGCCAGAGGATGATGTATTTTTCCTTTGTTGTATAGGTCCCTTTCTATAAGGAGTGTGGCAGCGATGGAATTTGCATCTCTGACCTGATCCTGGATGTCCAACAGCTGCCAGCCATTCAGTATGTTCGACTTTACATTTCCGTGTAAAATATAGAAATAAAAGGCGCATTACAGCCACCCATTCAGAATAAAAAGTTGGATTTCTTTAAAGAAGAAGTACCGAGAACGTAGTTAAGGCATTGCAAAACTGAATTTCAGCTTGGGCCACTCCCCTAAGAATAAAACAATGAGCAACACTAACAGCTTGGTTTGCGGAGCTCTTGTCCCTGAAATGTAGTCAGAAGCTCCAAAGAACACAAGCCAGCAGCATTTGCTTACTTGCCTCCTCATTATTACGTCATCTTCAAGTAAATGCAAAGAATTTTTGAATCAACGACATTTTTGAATAGTGGGGCCATTTTAACCTCGGTGGCTTTATCTTTCTTTTCTTGTTTTCACAGAACTCAACCCTTTATTGTCAGTAACCAAAACAAGAGGTTAACGTTTTCAGTCATCCTGAAAAACAGAGGGGAAAGTGCATACAACACTGTGGTCCTGGCTGAGTTTTCTGAGAACTTGTTTTTTGCTTCTTTCTCCATGCCGGTATGTGAGGACAACCCCACCCCTCAACACACACACACACACACACACACACACACACACACACACACACACACGTACACACACACACTCATACCCCACCTCCCAAGCCAGCATAGCATTTCTTCCCTCCTTTCTCCCTGACAATAACTGTCCCTGATACTCATCCTTCTATGTCCTTAAAAAAATTAAAAAATAAAAAAAAACAGTGTTGACCCCGGGCATGCTCAGTTCCACCACGTGGCTTCCAGTTAGTTAAGCCTCCAGAGAACACAGCCTGGCTCCAAATCTAGAATCTAGGGCGGCCTTGATTCCAGTGAGGGTCACTTTTTCCTTTACCCCAGGCCTTGGCGGCAGCAGCTCATAGCTTTTCCAGCCATCTGTGTGAGGAGACCGCCTGTCCTGGTGCTAGACAGATGCGGTGCACTTGCTCAGTGGCACTGTGAGTCCTGCAGCTTAGTCCTAGATTTGCAGATGCTGCTGCGGACGCCTCTGCCAAGATGACATGTTCCTGCAAAGCCATTCTATCAAGCTGATCACTAAACCAGGAATAAGCTTTACCAAGAGAGCCCTCGTTCCTCAGCTCTCAAGGCATGAAGAGAGAAGGGAAAAAAGAAAACCAGGAAAAGCTATTTTCCAAGTAGACGGCTTGATTAAATGTTATAAAAAAGTTTCTTCCTATCTTAAATTAATGTCAACTTTTATAGACTTAGAAATCCAAACTTATACTGACCCCATGCTTAAATGGCCTGGTCACATAGCACCTCATACATTAAACACAAAATGAAGTAAGGAAACTGGCAAAATCTGCTAGATATTTATAATTCAAATACCACTGGGCAGTGGAGGCACACACTTTAACCTCAGCATTCAGGAGGCAAAGGCAGGTGGATCTCTGAGTTCCAGGCCAGCCTGGTCTATAGCATGAGTTCTGAGACAGCCAGGGCTACATAGAGAAACCCTATCTCATATATATATATATAGATAGATAGATAGATAGATAGATAGATAGATAGATAGATAGATAGATAGATAACAAATACCAATATGTATATTTCTTCCTTTGAAAATATGCTTTTCAAAAATATTAAGGAGAAGGTATTACTAAAGATAAGACGTCTGGTTATAAGAAGGAAGACCATCATGTGGATACTTCATTCCTCCTTAGAATAAAGAACAAAATACCCATGAAAGGATATAGGTACAGAGACAAAATTTAGAGCTAAGATGAAAGGATGGACTATCCAGAGACTACCCCATCTGGGAATCCATC
>NC_034600.1:45026868-45034866 GCF_900095145.1 Mus pahari | reverse complement strand
GGCCATCATTGGGAAGAGAGGCCCCTTGGTCTTGTAAACTTTATATGACCCAGCACAGGGGAAGGCCAGGGCCAAGTATTGGGAGTGGGTGGGTAGGGGAGCAGGGGCGGGGGTGGGGTATAGGGAACTTTCGGGATAGCATTTGAAATGTAAATAAAGAAAATAATAATAAATAAATTTTAAAAAGATGTCTGGTTATTATATTAAACATATTTGTGCTCCTGAACAACAAAAGGTGATCTCCTTCTTAGTGTGCATTTTGCCAATCCTTTGGCTTCTCGAGTATATCTTTAGAGTTGGCAGTGCAAATGCACACTAACCATTTGGATACCACAAGATATTCAAGTCTTTGAGAACAGTAAAATATTTAAATAAAAAACAATATCACTGCTAAGATGTCCTTGTATACATTTCAGTGTGGGTATGCACACACATACATACATACATACACACACACATACATACACACACATATATATATACCACACATATATACACACACACACATACACATACCACACATACCACACATATACACACCACACATATATACACATATACACAGCACACATATATATGCACACATATACACACAAATATCATATATACACACACGACGCACACTTAATTGTTATTTCTTTGGTCCTGTTCAGGTCGATGGAACAGAAGTAACATGTGAGGTTGGTTCATCGCAGAAGTCTGTTACCTGTGATGTGGGATACCCTGCCTTAAAGAGTGAACAGCAGGTACAGTTTGCATGCTCCAGTCCAAGCCCTCCACAGCTGAGAGCGCTGTCCATCCTGGACATCATCATTTAACAGACACCAGAGAGTATCGACACACCCGGATAGGGTTCCCTCACTGAGGTTTGTTTAAATGGTTAGCAAAGGTCGTATTTCCTCCATGTACCTTTTCGCAAGTGCACATACAACACAGAATGTCCTTTTGTGTGGCTATGTTGACCAACATCAGTCAAAGCGCTAGAAGTAAAGTTCAGGTCAGCACAAAGCTTGGCAGTTCTGACAGACAACTTCACAGTGTGTGTATCTGAGAGAAGTTAAGCTCTGTTCTCAGATCAACAAGCTAAAGTAACTCAACATCTTAAGACCAAGTTAAGAATTCCACGAGAATGGGTCTATCTTGCTAGAGAACACTTTCCTAGCACAGAGCATCGTGGACTGATGGGTTTTTAATGTTCTGTGTAGGTGACTTTTACCATTAACTTCGACTTTAATCTTCAAAACCTCCAGAACCGGGCCGTCGTCAATTTCCAAGCCTTCAGGTAAGATGCAATCGAATCACTGGAGCTCAGTGGAGCTTCTTATGAGATTTCTCTTTAAGTGTTATCTATTTGTTTTAACAGTGAGAGTCAAGAAACTAACAAAGCAGACAATTCGGTCAGCCTCACGCTTCCCCTCCTGTATGACGCCGAACTTCACTTAACCCGGTAGGTGAAGACCTGCTACTTGGGTGAGTAGCATTTTACCCCTGACAGCACCTTGTTACATAAATCATTGAGCTCATTACCACAGACAGTCCTCTGTTTATTCAGTCTTAGATTATGACTTTATTTCCCACCTGTCAACTACATGAGAAATATGCAGATAAACTGATGCCAAGGGACACTTTGACCTTTGAGGTTTATGGATTCAGAATAGCACCAGGATTGCAGAGGAAAAAATGTTTTGGTCACATATGTCAACATATGTCACATAGGTCAAGCTACCATGATGTGAATCAGCATTTCACTGGAGCTTTCTCTAATGTATAGGATTCCATATTCTCTTAAACATATAAGGTTTAAGTCTGTGTGTTTTCACCTATGTTAACATTAAGTAGAGGATTAAAGCAAGGCTTTATTTTCATTGGCATCTTAGCTACATATGTTTATGATTGTAACGTACGTCAACACCCCCTAAAGGTGGTGAGATGCCTGAGCTCTATCAAAAAACAAACAACAAAAAACTTCCAAAACACAAACAATAACAACAACATCCCCTTGATCCTTAGACACCAAATCATATTCTTGGGGACCTTGACAGTTGCCTGCATTTCTCACTGCCCCATTCATTATATGCATCCTGGACGTTGGGCCATATACCTGTTCTTGGGCATGGAAGTCCCCAGCACCACATCTTAGACAGGGCACAAACAATATAAAATGGAGTCACGGGCCAAATAAGCTGATATGGAAGTTGGCCTAAGACTCTCTCCTTAATGGAAAACCCCAGACGTGACTGATGGCGGTTTTCTTCCTACCAGGAAGAAGTGGGGGAATTTCCAAAGGAAGGCATCCATGAAGAAAGGCTTTCTTCCCTTTTCTTGTCTTCCAAACACAGGTCAACCCGAGGACAGTAGATAAAATATAACTAGTAGACACCAATTAGCTTGACTTGTCCCAAGGAGCAGGTGTCTTGGGAAACGTGTAACATACAAATCCAACAAGTGCTGTGGGCAAATCCCATCTAAGCTCACTCTACAAACTAAGACCACTTCCTCTTGAAAACCAAAGGCCCCTGAAAAAGCACAATACCGATTTCCCAATAATTCTATGGGTAACTACATTCTCTGACTTGGGCCTTGCCAGCCCAGTCCAGGAAAGCATGGAGCATACAGCTCATGCAACAAATCACAAAACAAAACTGAAAAGGAGTGTGTTCTATCCTGTTTGAAGCTTGAGATACTTGGGCAAAGGTAAAAACAACACATTGTACCAAGTGAGTCACAGAGACACAAGTGGAAACAAAACATGGCCCATGTTATGCAGCCCTGAGAAGCTCAGTGGCTACAGTTTCAAAAAAAAAAAAAAAAGAAAAGAAAAGATAAAAGAAAGAAAGAGAGAGAGAGAGGGGGGGGAGGGAGGGAGGAAGGGAGAGAGAGAGAGAGAGAGAGAGAGAGAGAGAGAGAGAGAGAGAAAGTCTCTTTGCTTAAAAAAAAAAAAAAGCGATTGATGGAATCGCCATTTCACTGAGAACTTTTCCTGATGTTAAGGATTCTATATTCTCTTATACACATTTGGTAAAAAGTCTATGTGTTTTCACATATGTTAACAGGAAATAGAGGATTCAAATAAGACTTTTTCTTTTATTGGCACCTTAGCTATGTATGTTTGAGACTGCAATTTTATTCTACTGTAGTCTAGGACTAGAGTCTATACTATGTGCTTACAATGTTAAGGTATATAGTCAAATTTTTCATGATGGAGAATTTTAAAGTAAGGACTTCTGATCCAACACCCAGATAGTTTCCCACAAGATTCTTTTTTAAAAGCATTATGTGTGTGTATTTGGAAAATACGAACATTACAGTAAGACTCGAAATGAAAAATGAGGTTAGCATTCTCTACCACCTTGGTGACATCCCCCACAAATGACTAACGAGGCTATTTTAGGGTATCTCCCATACAAGTAGCTCATTCATCTGCAGGTCATACACATACACATAAACACATGTTCTCATTTCTCTTACTCATATGCAATGCTAAAATATTATTTCCTATCTTTATGTTGTTTTCATATCAGGATATACATATCTAATTTATTCTATTTCTAGATGTGTCATAGTTCATGTACCCACTCCAGTATTAATTAGATATTTAGTTGGTTTACATTTTTTGTTTATGTAACCATAAAAAACAATACTGCAAAAAAAGCTTTAATATTTTATAAACTTCTGAGGAAAGCATTACCCTTAGCAGCTACTGGGATACTGTATAAATACAGCCATAGTCTATGCATATAATAAATACAAATAGAATTATTTTGAATAGGACCCTCTTCAATTTAGATCACTAATACCGTAACCCATAAGTAATGTAGGGAAAAATTATGTAAAGTAGAAAAATGTCAGATCTCCTTAAAAAAAAAAAAGCAGACCATATCCATCAATTTAGGAGCTGGCTCTGTTTAGGGGATTACATAAACTTCTGGAAAGGGAAGAAAATATCATAGCTGGGTTTTCTGTTTTAAATCCTTGTGTTTTCCCATTTTCCATACAAAGCTAACACATCACTATTTCCTCTCACACAAAACCTTGACAAACACCCACATATTTTTCAAATCTTATGTGACAGGTTTTCCTTCTGAAAATCTGGAAAAACATTCTTAAAGAGGGAGAGAGATGGGGGGCAGTCAGAGAGGGGAGAATGGAGAGATAGAGAGATGGAGAGAAGGGGGTGCCCAGAAGATAAAAAAAATATTATGGCTCAGAAAATGTCTAGTCCTTTCTTTTGGGAAATAAACTGAATATCCTTTAATTTAGATAAATTATAGATGTCCCCTGGAAATATATGGAAGGCAATGCATAGCGCTTTTCAAAATCCTGCTCTGGCTATCAGCTCCTTCATGCTCCACAAATTGCAAGGGTTTCCTGGGGAATCCTCTGGCCTGGGCATTTCTGTGCTTGCAGGCATTAGTCAGGAACCCTAAACTGTATGATCAATCATAATAAAAGTTTTGGGTTTTAAGAGTGGTCCTGCGCAGCTGGGTGGTAGTGGCCCACGCCTTTAATCCAGGCACTTGGGAGGCAGAAGCAGGTGGATTTCTGAGTTTGAGGCCAGCCTGGTCTACAGAATGAGTTCCAGGACAGCCAGGGCTACACAGAGAAACCCTGCCTTGAAAAAACAAAAAGCAAAGAAACAAACAAACAACCAAAAAAAAGAGTGGTCCTGCAACATTGGAAACAAATTTGACAAACCCTCAACTTATTGTCAACTATTAGAGTTTGTTTAAAATGAGAGAAAGATTCATAAAATCAGCCCATGCCCCGTTTGAAAGGCATTTAGTGATGCACACTGCAGGAGCCAGTAGCTGGTTACCCATCATTCTACTACATCCACAAGTGAAAAATCTGGGCTCACAAATCTAATCCAGCCACCAAAGCTGGAGAGTCTAACTTTATTAACATACTTGCTGGTGTGGAGACTAACACAACGGTCAGTTCTAAGATAATACTTTTATACCTACGTTAGATAAACTTGGCTACTGATAAGCACATAGACTTTCCTCAGAAAGAGAGTGAAGGGGTATGGCTTAAAGGGAAGTACTTTTAAGTAATTTTAGTATTTTTCAAAACTTTTATATTTAGTAACTTTTGTGCTGTGACAATACTAATTAATAATTCTACACATTTATGGGACTTGACATAAAGATGATGTATACCACTAATATCGGGGATAGGGAGCATTGCTATTTCCAACCTCCTCCGACACCAGTGAAGCAGAAAAGCAGATTCATAGTCTCTCATGTGGAATCTTAAAACACGGGTGTGAAGGAAGAATACTCATTCGGTGTTTCTATAGTAATAGTGAGCTGTTTTGGTGATAATCCAAGCTAGGAGACACTTAAGTAAAATAAATATGATGCTTCAAGAGAAACAGAAAAACCGAAATAATCGGCTTCACCGCTGTCCCCCAACAGATCCACCAACATCAACTTCTATGAGATCTCTTCGGATGAGAACGCTCCTTCTGTCATCAAGAGTGTTGAAGATATTGGTCCTAAATTCATCTTCTCCCTCAAGGTTGGTAAGCTTGTCTTAAGGATGACAAACCAGGAAGAGGAGGAGAGAAACAAAGGAGGCTAGGCTGAGGAAGAAGTGAAGCAAGGCCGCAAGGCACCGCACCGGGGGGTTGTCAGTCTTGAGTGTGCAGTAACACCGAGAGAGCTCGTTACCGTGAACGCACAGCTGAGCCTCAGCCCTAATTGGCTGACTCAGAAGGGCTGTGGTGAGGCAGGAAGCGAGCTTCTGAGGCGTCCACCTCTGAGGCGTCCACCTCTGAGGCGTCCACACAAAGCTGCCGATGCTGCAGCACAGGCAGTGCTAAAGATGCCGAGAACTCTGAGGTAGATGACAGATAAGTTGAGGGATTTGTGTTCGGTTGCGTGTCCTAGGTAAGGGAGAAATGATATATTTTCAAAGCAAAATACTCATGATTACCTAACAAGGGCATCATTACAACGGCGTTACTGAGGGCGAGTGTCCATTACACTACTTTCTGCTTGGAGACCAGTCCTGTTTGCAAAGTTCATCAGTATGGTACAGATAGGGACTTTGTACGGTCGTGCTAAGTAGTATTTAAAATGCTCTGAGTGGATTCAGTACAACATAACTGTAAGGATACATAACTATTAATCTAAAGATTGAGATTAGGTATTTAGAGAGATTCACAGAAATACACTGTAATCCCAGAATTTGGGAAGCTGAGGTGAGATAGGTGTAAGTTTAAAGCCTGTTTGGACCACAGAGTGTGACTAAGAAAGAGAGAGAAAAATTGAGCTATGAAAGAGAGAGAAAAATTAAGTTATGAAAGAACAGCTAATTTAGAAAAACACTAGAAAAAACCTTTGGAATGTAAATAGGAACACACCTGTCTCCCTGAGCCAATCGCCATTCCATCTCTGCATTTCCACTAGTCCAGGAACATCTTCAGCCCCGAAGTTTGGTTTCATGTCTTTAATGAGAAAAGAATCTTGATTGGTTATCCAGATTTTGTGAAGTGAAGAAAGCAGAAAGTGAAGAAGGCAACCGCATGTGTCATAAGATGTTTACAGTTAAAAAAAAAAAATAACAGTATTAAAAGTATAAGTGTGAGCCATTGTATCAAGTGTCTTCCACACTAACAACTTAATTCCCACCAGTGGGAACAGACAGCTAGGGAGTGCATGGCCACTGATTTTTTTGATGGTCTTTGATCTTCAGGTGAAAATGTGATCTTTAGAGCCCGGCGTGGTGGCGCACGCCTTTAATCCCAGCACTCAGGAGGCAGAGGCAGGCGGATTTCTGAGTTCAAGGCCAGCCTGATCTACAAAGTGAGTTCCAGGACAGCCAGGGCTATACAGAGAAACCCTGTCTCGACTCCCTCCCAAAAATTGAAAGAAAAGAAAGAAAGAAAAAAAAAAAAAGAAAAAGAAAAGTAAAATGTGATCTTTAGTGAGGTTTAGTGAGGCCCAAGCCGCACTGCTAGTCTCCATTCCCCTCACCATGGACAGCATCACTGATAGCATCATGGATGGTTTTTCTGACAACATTTGCATCTCGTGTTATTGTCTACATAGGTAACGGCTGGAAGTGCTCCAGTGAGCATGGCATTAGTGACCATCCACATTCCTCAGTACACCAAGGAGAGGAACCCACTCCTGTATCTGACTGGGATACAAATGGACCAGGTAAGGACAGTACACCTGGCCACGCAGACAGAAGTGACCCAAGGCTTACGGGTGATTGTGTCTGCGCCTGAAAGTTGAAAAACAAGAGAGACCATACATGCATCCCAGATGCCAACAAGCTAACATCAAACTTCATATGTCCTAAGAAAGTCAACAACCTGCTTTAAGTGGTCAGAGGTCGTTGCAATTATTCTGGTTTTTTTTTTTTTTTTTTTTTTTGTGGGAGGTGATTCAAGTTGGTCAGAACCCTCCTAGGAGAGAAAACCAAGAAGTGAGAGATTCGGGTTACTTACGGGCACATGGTAGGTCTAGAAAGCTGCAATTAATAGGGGGTCTTCAAGCCAGATGCTTGAAGCAACATTTCATCTCTAGTGAGTGTCTCATGGTAGTTGGTATAGAAAAGGGGAAATGGAAGTTCATTGCCAAGTGGGAAACTGGAGAGACTTCTCCGCTCCCTTTTTTAGGACATCCTTCCAGTTAATTAGCTGGTAGATGTTCTACTGGGACCCAACTCTTTTTTTTTTTTTTTTTTTTTTTGTCTTCTGTAGACCAGGCTGGCCTCCAACTCAGGAATCCACCTGCCTCTGCTGCCCAGCAACTCTTAAAGGTCTCATCCTCTCTTCACACTGCCACCTTGGGGACCACAGTTTTTCTTTGTATTCCTCCCTTATATATTACATCCCAATTGCAGTTTCTATTCCCTGCCTCCCCCCACTCTTCCCCTCCCGTCTCCCCTCTCCTTCAGACCCTTGCCCCACCTCAGAAAATAATAGATTGCTTCTTGCTCTCTCTCTCTCTCTCTCTCTCTCTCTCTCTCTCTCTCTCTCTCTCT
>NC_034600.1:45023077-45026628 GCF_900095145.1 Mus pahari | reverse complement strand
CTTCTCCTTCTCCTCCTCCTCCTCCTCCTCCTCCTCCTTCTTCTTTCTTCTTCTTCCCCCTCTCACTTCCTTTCTCTGCCTCTACTACCCTCTTGACTCCCCTCCCCATGCCCCAAATAACCTTTTTCTATACTATTTTTAAAAAGAAAGAAAATAACAGCCCTCCCAAAGACATCAACCAAACATAGCATAATGAGCTACACTAAAACCAGGCACATGCAGTCACATCAAGGCTGCACAGGGCAACCTTGTAGGAAGAGAAGGGTCCCAGAAATAGACAAAGGAGTCGGGGACAGCCTCTGCTCTCATTATTAGAATTCCCACATCTGTTCAGCTATAACATATATGCAGGGGACCTAGGTCAGACCTCTATAGTCTCTCTGATCCCTGCAACCCCCATGAACCCCTGTCAGGTGATTTTGTGGGCCATACTCTTGTGATGTCCCTGACCCCTCTGATTCCTCCAATCCTTCCTCTGCCTCCCTTAGCAAGACTCCCAGAGTTCCTTAATGTTTGTCCATGGTTCTCTGCATCTGTTCCATCAGCTGATGGATGAAGACTCTCTGGTCTCTTTGACGATGATTTAGCTAGGCTCTGGGGGAGGGATGGGGTGGGATTACTGTTTTAATGTGTCAACTATGAGGTACAAACCACACTGAAATCATGACAGGCTGTGAGAAGCTGGCCTGCCTTATCAGGTCACATCAGCTCACTGCAATAGTTGAGCCTTTACTGAAAGAACAAAAGATTTGGCCACTAGGCCTCTGAGAAAGGAGCCTAAGGGCCCCACCCTGCACCCCACATGTCAGCAGGATTTCCTGGCAGGCTGACAACACTGACAGCCACCACTTGGCTCTCCAAGTCTGATGTGGTGTTCTTCTCTGTAGACTGGTGACATCAGCTGCACAGCAGAAATAAATCCACTCAAGCTACCACATGCCGCCTCTCCTGTATCTTTCAAGAGTGAAAACTTCCGGCACACGAAAGAATTGGTGAGGAGAGGTCGACGTTACACCAAGCTCGCCTTTGGTGATCTGGTGTTTGTTGGAATCAGTCGTGGCTCTGTTGGAATCGTGGCTCCAGCAGCTGGTAACCTAGAGCAGGGATTCTCAACCTGTGGGTTGCAATCCATTTGGGGGGGTCACCTAAGACCATCAGAAATATCGGGTATTTACATTATGATTCATAAGAGTAAGAAAATTACAGTTATGAGGTAATAACAAAAAATAATTTTGGAGTTGGGGTCACCACAGCATGAGGAATCATAGGCTTAGGAAGGTTGAGAACCACTGCCCTAGAGTGAGTGTTCTTCAGGCTTTAACAGCAAGCATGAAGTAGGATACAGCAAATATGTTTTCAAGCTGAGGTCAACCGTTGCGGCATCAACAGGACCCATGTGGTATGATATGGAGGTGAAAGGGAGCCTAGGGATGGTGAGCGAAGCAGGGTCAGCAGAACCAGTGCTTGCTCCACTAACCTTTAAAACAGAGCTCCCTGTGATTACTGACCCTGCCTCCCATCTCTGCCTGCCTTCAGGGGAGGAGTTAGTGTAGCACCTAGCATGGTTCTTGGCACAGACTCAGCCACTGGGTAAGTGAGCAATAAACTCTAAGCAAGCTCTCTGCCATCCCTGCATGTGGAGTGTGTGTGTGTGTGTGTGTGTGTGTGTGTGATGTGTGTATGTGTGTGCATGATGTGTGGCTGTGTGACTAATATGTGGCTGTATGGTACACAAACAGAAGTACAAGGACATGCTCTCCTGTGAATGACGCATAGGCTGGGGCACTACACTATTGCTCTCCATCATGTTCCCCTAAGACAAGGTCTCTCGCTGCACTGGATGCTCACCATATTGCCTAGGCTAGATTGCCAGAGAACTCTCAGGATCCCCTTGTCCCTGCACTGTCTCCCCAATACTGGGATTACGGGCACACAAGCCAGATGAAACTTTTTATGTGGCTGTTGAGGACTTAAACTCTGGTCCTAGTGCTTGCAAGTACTCTTATCCAAGGTGGTATCTTTCTGGCTCCCATAGACTCCTTTTAAGGAAGATATTTTTTAAAGCGATTCATAACAAAGTGGTGTGGAATGTAGAAGTCTTTCCCGTATACCTCATGTTGACACATATTCATCATCCATCATTGAAACCCACGATAGAGTGGTACATCTGTCACAGTGTGACAAACGACCGAGATGCACTAATATGTCCTTGCCTGAAACCATTTTACAGTGGGGCTCCAGGGTTCACACTATGGGGTTTGAATATGTACAATGACCTGTGTTCGTGAATTACGGCACTGCATAGAGGAGCTTAACAACCCTAAAAATCTGCGACACTCTGTGTAGTCACATCTTGTTCTCTCCCCAACCCCTGATAACCACTCATTCTTTCACTGACATATTTTCATCTAAGAAATCCATTATTAAGTTTAATAATTAAATTATACTACCTGTTCTTTCTGTTCAATAATTTACTTGCTTTTACATGTTATCAGCACACTGTTGATAACATGAGTTAGTGACTGTGTTTTGCTTGTATGGTCATAAATAGTAGAATGAACAAGTGAGCCCTTCTTTTCACATATTTCTGTAATCTCCAAGAGTATCTGTATGAACAGGAAATAGCTGGAGTGGGGGTGGGGGACCCGTCAACTCTCTTTACATTCTGAAACATGTTACCAAAATCTCTTAAAGAAGAGTTATAAGTATTAATACATCAGTGACTTCCCCACCTGTGGGTCGTGACCCCTTTGGGGTTGAATGACCCTTTCACAGAGGTTACCTAAGACCATTGGAGAACACAAATATTTATATTATGATTCAAAATAGAAGCAAAATTAGTTAAAGTTATAAAATAATTTTGTGGTTCCGGGTCAGCACAACATGGAGAACTGTATTAAAAGATTGAAGCATTAGGAAGCTTGCATACCACTATAATAGAGCCCAATAGTGCCTGTATCCAGGGTCCTTCCTAGCACAGAAATGTATCTTATCATTTTGTAAAGGTTTAGCATTAGTAACACCCATTCTCTTTTATCTCCTCCTTTTCTTTTCCCCACTCCCCTCTCTCCTGTTGACTCGAATCTGAAAGGACTGCAGAACCACTTCCTGCAGTAACATCACCTGCTGGCTCAAAGACCTTCACATGAAAGCAGAGTACTTTATCAATGTGACAACCAGAGTTTGGAACAGGACCTTTGCTGCTGTAAGTACAAGCCAGACAGTAAGTTCACATACTTTTCCTGGCTTTGCTGCAGGATCATCTGGAGAGCTCATCCAGAGGTCTGTCTGTCTCTTAGATGCCATTCCTGCCAGGGCATCTCCATGAATAGTGTCAAAGATGCCCTTGCTGTCCTTGCCATAAACAGCATCTTCTCGGTCTCCCACCCAATGTCCCCACAGCTCTCTATTTGCAGTTATAGCTGAATAAAGATGGCCATGCCCCGTCTCTATCCTTGGGTTCTCAACTAAGTATATCATTGATCTTCTTCTTATTATTATTTTTTTCTTTATTTACATTTCAAATGTTATCCCGAAAGTTCCCTATACCC
>NC_034600.1:44973623-45022182 GCF_900095145.1 Mus pahari | reverse complement strand
TACTATGTCCAATTTTCTGAGGAACTACCAGACTGATTTCCAAAACCATGCAGAAGATAAATCCAACAGGAGGGTCTGTCTCCCTCTATGAAAACAGGCAGGTATTCTACTGTCTTGCTTTAGCTTTAATTTGATGGGTAAGTCCAAAAAGTCTACTGCTCTTAGACTACTTCAATCTCATTGAAAAAGAAAGTACCAAAACAATTAGCATTGTTTCTCTGGACAGCAGCTGTGAGCTACTCATAGTACAATTGAGTGCGGATTGAGTAGCCAGTGTTTTGGTCTGGCAGGAACAAAGTAAATATGGACAACATAAGAAGGGGCAGGCCTCAGCCTCTGTGATCCTGGCTGCCTGAATGACTAGCGACTCTTTCCTCCAATGCTGGCTCTGATTGTTGACAAACTATCTTAGTCTGAATCTCCTGGGCTCTGTATGGCTCTCAGTGGATCTTTCTTTTTATATTCTCTTTCCTTCCATTTTTCACCATTTCACCTTCATCAGTAATCTCCATTCTCTGTGTTGACTAGAGAGTGCCCTCCTAACTGGGCCCTGGAGTCAAAAAGCAGTCAGATTGAGGCAAGATATAATATGAAAACAGAAAGTTTAGGGAAAGATTACAGAACCGGGGAGTTGGGGAGACAGGCATTGGGGTTCCTTTTGAAAACCTTCTCTTCTTTTGTTTGCTGGTCAAGTGCATTGGCGCTGGAGCCTCTGGGACAGCTCTGTGTCCTAAGATGTGACACACAGTGTTGGACGCACCTCCCCGCCAGCTGCTGCAGCTTAGTGTTCAGTCTTACCAATTGGTTCCTGGCTCCTTAGATCTGAGGAGCAAATATTTTCATTACGATCTTTGCCAAGTGGGAAGGAAAACTGACTTTTGCACATGAAAATACCATCTTTCCAGCTCTGTGAAAAGTATTTGGATTTTCTGGAGTTTTCTTAACCATCAGGCTTTGTGGAAGCGCCCCCTCGACAGGTCCAGGGGCAGCCTTTCTTTGATGCAAGTCAAGTTCTTAAGCAGTAGAGAATTTACTTTTTCACAATAGTTATAGTTGGTAAACCAAGAAAGCACCACTCAGCGTTACTGGGTGTCAAGGCCAGCATGCCTTCCTGACCCCTGAGAAGACTCTTCCTGACCCCTGAGACGTACTTTCATTTATTTTAACAGCCAAATAGATGATCCAGTCTGAGATTCAGGTTTCATTTCCAGTATGGGGCCCCGCTATGCGGTGGCTCTGCTTATTCCTTCTTGTGACACAGTGTACGTCAGCCTAGGACTGATCACATGCTGACTGTTCAGACTTCCCAACAGCATTGGCTGCCCTTTGTATGGAAAACCTTGGCAAATGCTAACAAGTGTGCTACTTTGCTCTCCTGGCTCTGTGAAGCAAGCCTGCTTCTACTGGTTAACACTGTAGGACCTTCAGTATGCATAAGACCAGCCAGCTCTGTATGGGTAGCCATATTAGCTTTGTAAGAGCAATTATTTCATCGCATAGTCTACAGGGGATACGGCCTAGCAAAGTAATATGACTGCCACTTTCCATTTAAATTTCTACTACTATCAAAACTTTTTTTTTTTTTGGTTTTTCAAGACAGGTTTTCTCTGTGTAGCCCTGACTGTCCTGGAACTCACTCTGTAGACCAGGTTGGCCTTGAACTCAGAAATCCACCTGCCTCTGCTTCCCAGGTGCTGGGATTAAAGGTGTGCGCCACCACTGCCAGGCCATTATCAAAACTTTAAAAAGATATATTAATTTGTGTGTGGTGCCTGCATCAATTTATGTGTATGTAATACATGCATGTAGGTGCCCTTGAAGGTCAGAAAAGGGAACTGGATTTTCTGTAATTGGAGGTGCAGGTGGGAATTGAGCTGAAGTCTTCCATTAGAGCAGTAAGGGCACTAACCCGCTGAGCCATCTCTCCAAACACACATCCCGTGTAAATACGCTCGATGTCTCACCTCTAATCATTTTTAAAAGAGCATCGTTTAGGATAATGGATGACCCAGTCTTCCTTCTTGAGAAAATTAAGAAGAACCAGAGACTGGGCCAGCAGAAAGGAAACAAATCGCTCACTTTTTGGAAATATATTCTCTCTAGCTGGCTCCTGTGTGTAGTCATCAAATTACTTCATGAAGCTGTTGTACCCTGGTAACCAGAACAACAGAGCCCTAATAACCAGCGATATTAGAGAATGGCTCTGATATCTGAGTGCTGGGTTTTGTCTCTCATAATTATGATGCTCACAGTTTGGTTGAATAGCAAGACATGCGTGCCAATCCTGTTCCCATTGAGCAGACTGTTTTACTGTGAAGACATTGATGGTGACAGGTAGACTTACTTTATATTCTTACTCATGGCACCAGCAAACATATATGTCCTTGCTATACATCTTCCCCACAGACGGTATCATCTAATAAGGACACTTAGATCGGGACATTTGGAATCATTCCTAATGTGATATATATAACATGTCAGAAGGCTGAAGGTTTCTGCTGCCAACATGTACTGTCAAGTTCAGGGATGCTCTTAGGTAGTGAGAGTTTGTGCATGTGCACCCAAGAGGAAACTCAAATGCTGCTTTTCCATTTCTTTATGTGTCTTGATCAGATCCAGGTAAAAGAGTATTGTGTGCAATTTTTTTATGCACCATGCTTCATTTAGTTTAAGGAAAAAAAAAATGTCTTGGTGACCAGCTTTTCCATTTAAAAACAGGTCTTGTAAGCCTTCAGTTTGGATCATTTTCAAATTTGAAAAATGTAAGGATGTGTTTCCAAGGCTCCTGTCTGGGTGTCACCCCAAATTTGGCTTAATGCGCAGAGACAGGCTCCAATCATTGAATATTTCAGAGGCTGCTAAGCAATTTCTCATGGGTCTTTGCGGCAAGTTCAAGCATGCAAAAGACTAAATCTTCAGGCCTGGGTTTTCTTCCTGTGACTTTCCATCAGGAGCTAAATAATCTTAAACATCGCAGGTTTTCTGTGCTGGCTACTGGGAGGGTAAGATGTTGGTTTTCTGTGTTCCAGTCGACTTTCCAGACTGTGCAGCTGATAGCGGCGGCAGAGATCGATACACATAACCCTCAGCTCTTCGTGATTGAGGAAAATGCTGTCACAGTGAGTGTTGTTATGTCCCTCCCCATGGCAGACATTCTAGTACGTGAAACATGAACCATCATTCTTCTCACTTGTGTGCACGGAGAAGGTTCTAACCACAATGCTCAAGGCCTGGGCCTTTTTAGGTCGGGATCTGGCAAGGGGGTCTGACACTCAGAAAGTCCAGACGTGCTTGCCTTCTTCCCAGCCTCTCGTGTTGCAAAGCTGGCTTTCTATAAGTGAGGATTCCCCCCCACCCCCGCAAAGGAACAAACAGAGGGGTTCTGTGTTTGGATACCATGGTGATGTGTCATGCCTAAAGCAGAATCACCTCTTCTTGTGCTGTGAGAAACCATCAGGACCTGAGGCATAAGTCCTCCATCATCATAACTAAAATCCTGAATTGGATCTAGAACACTGTAAACATATATGTAAATAAGGCATCTTTTAAAACTTTTTTAAAGTGCTCCTTATAACCAGACAGCGACATGTCCATTCACTGCCTTGCATTCTAGGGAACTACAAATGAACCCTTCATTTAAATGGGGGGGGGCACTATGGAGAAGTGTCCCTTTACAGAAGACAAAGGCTCTCTGTTCCACAAGCTGGCACAGGCAACCTTCCTTAGCAGTGAGCCTCTGGTTAGCATGTGCCATTTTTAGATACAACAGAATTTCCATACCCGGCGAATCTGCTGGCAGAGCCCTGAGCATTTTCCTCCCAAGGCTTTTGTTTAAGAACTGGAAGCCAGTTCACGACTCTGCCCCCAAGGCCAGCTGGACAGTTGGCCTCTGTCCAGTGCTCCATCCTACAGAATGGCTAGAAAGCCGAGGGCCCCCGTGAACTCTGGGCCTTTCTCAATGCCTGTGTTGAGTTCACAACACTGCTGTCCCACTCTTGCCCCAGGAAAAATGATCCACACAATGGAGGCTGCTTTTCTGCCTCTGGATTGGGAACCTTGGCAAAAGCCTACACCCTCTCTGCAGAGGTTGGGCATGGAAAGCCAGAAATGGAGCCAAAGAAAGTGCAGAGTCTGAACTGGAACTGCCATGAACCCAGTCATAGGAGAAAGCAATATACCTGCTTTCAAAGCTCGGTTTAGGAAAATGCACATTTGAGTGATATGTGAACTCTGCTAAACTCTTTCATGAAAGCAGCCATTGAACATAGTCATTGAGAATCCAACGTTTTATTTTCATGAATTTATCAAATTTTTCTTTTCTTGGTTTCTCTGTGGGCAATACTAATTAGTACCAGAAGCTGGCTTCTACGTGTATCTGAAAAATTATTCTGTAATCCAAACAATAATTTGGATAAAATTCTGAGGAATACTTGGAATCCAAATCATATATTGGCACACCCTTATATGAAGATATCCAGGCTCACTTCGAAATCTGATACATGAAGTATATTGTGCCCAAGGGTGTGGGGAGAACCCAAGAGCCAGATCTGTGAGCTCTGAAATATGGCCTTGGGACTGTGCTACTACAGAGCAGTGAACTATATGAATTTATAATAATCTCATTCAGAACATTTTAGCTTGTCAATACAAGCAAGGAGAAACACAGTCACCGAGGGTAGCTTTTTATTTGCTCCATAGCTTAAGAAAAAAGCAGCTCCTTTTCACTGACATTTAACATACTATCAAGTAAATAAATCAGCTATTGTCCCCTTTTGCTCTGTAATCCCTCAAGACTATATTGTGAAGATCCATTTCTCAAATTAAGAAAAAGAAGGTGAAGGGTCACTGTTCAAGTCCCTGGGGCTGCCCTTTGCATGCTAATTGCCACAATGATCAACAGGGGACACGGGCATTGAGTCATCAATACGTTCCAGGACAATGCGACCACTGAAAACGTCAACCTCACCCCTGAGATCCCCATTCTACGTTTCCCGTGTTTTATATCAAACTTGAATGAGACTGGAATCAGTATTTTACAAGCCAGTGCAGTGTTACTGAATGGGAGGAGGGAGGGCTGGAAGAGACTGTGCCTTGGCCCATTCTTAGGGTGCTTTAATTTCCTTGGATCACAGAAATGGGCACCGGAAACTGAAGTGCCTGCATTAAACAAAGTGCCTTCAGCTCAGCATAGCCCTGAAACACTCATATGGCCGAGGAAGAGAAGGTAGAAAGGCTGTGCTTACCTGAGTTTTCAGATCGTCTCTCCAATGTGTTCTGTACGACGCTTGAGGAGTGAATGCCATCAGGAGAGGTGACGGCTTCCCTCTACAAGTGCGGGTCGTAGTTATCAATTACTGAGCTGCACTGGGCAGTTTTGTTTTTGTTTTTTTTTTTTCTGCTAAGCAGATCACTCAGTTTGGAGCATCTGTTCATTTGCAGATTCCCCTCATGATAATGAAACCCACGGAGAAAGCAGAAGTACCAACAGGGGTTATCATAGGAAGCATAGTTGCGGGGATCCTTTTGCTGTTGGCTATGACTGCGGGTTTGTGGAAGGTAAGAAAACTTCACGGCTAATGTGGCACTCCCGAAGGCTCCTGTTTTGAATTCCGTACAAGATACCAACCTGAATAGGGCATTGTACCTCTTACCATTGAGAAAAGAAACACGAGATTGTATGTACCTCCTTACTCAAGTCTTTGAAAACCAATAGAGGCATTGTTTTTCAGCACCCTGAAGATTTTGTTCAGCTGCAAATAAATAGAATGACGGAAATTCAATTTCACACAAAATGAAACCTAACTCTCTGCATATAAAGTTCACTAACATACGGATGTGAAGACATTAGTCAGTACCTGTGCATGTCCCCCAAACCTCCGGGCACTCCAGAGGGGCTGCAGGAAAGTGGGCAGCAAAGCAGGTCAAAGGCACCTGCTGAATGAGCCAGGGGTGGAGATGTCATTCCTTTAATTGTTGGTATTTTCTGGACACAGTATGGTGTAAATGCATGTGTTCGTTAGATAATGATCAAATCAACATAACTAGTCACAGGTTGGTAACAGGGTATATCATCATCTTACAGCTCGGCTTCTTCAAAAGACAATATAAGAAAATGGGCCAAAATCCAGATGAGATGGATGAAACCACAGAACTCAACAGCTAAACCATCGGCGGACACCACTGTGTGGGGGCTAGCGGCATCCCTGCGAGGGCTCGCTGGTGTGGTGAATGGACTTCTTTTAAAGTCCACTTTTAAACAATTTAATAGGTAAACTAGCCTGGTCATTTTAGAGTATCTGCTGGTCAGTTGGGAATGATAAAATTGTGGGCGGTGTGGTTAGGGGTAGCAAGACCAAAGACATCATATAGAAAGGGGAAAAGTTAACTTCAGACTGGCTAGTCCAGCGTTTACCTTCTAACAGGACGATGGGATACTTCTAGGTATGACAAACCTTCAAGAAAATGGAAATGTTTTTCGGATTTGGGGGTGGGAAAGTGCATGGGGAATGTTCTTTTTAATTTGATTATCAGTAACAATAAAACTGGAAAATACCTGGTGTGTAAATTATAGATAATATATATGCTATATATTATCAATGTAGCATATATATTAAACATATATAATTGACATAAATCATATAATAGGTTATATATTTATATGTATGTATATATGTATATGTATATGTATAAATATACTGAGTACTTTCTACAGACATATAACTATATTAATAGTATAATGAAAAAAATGAATGTTTGTTGACAAAAGAGACAACCGGCATAGATTGTTTTTCAATTTATGCTGCTCCTCAAAGGATGCCACAGAGGATATCTTTAAGTGGTAATTTATTTATTAACTAAGTTAAAAAAAAAAAAAAAAAAACAGTCCTGCTATTGCAGGACAGTAATCTCAGCTACCACTCAGGAAGCTGAGACAGGACTTGGAGTCTGAGGTCTCCCTGAGCTGTAGCGTGAGTTCAAGGCTATCCTGGACAACTTAAGGAGCCCTGTCTAAAAGCCAAGGAAGTAATGATACCTGGGGCTTAGCTTAATGGTAGAGAGCTTGTTTAGTGGCATCTTAAAAGAAATGAAGTAGATAAAAGGTATGCTTCCTTACTATGAGCATGCTTGAGATGCTTGGATAACCAAGAGAAACGTTTTATCTAACTAACCCGCTCCCCTTTCCTGCCGCCTCTCTGACAGAAGCCCCCTGCAGCCTGCCTTTCTCCCCAGCAGTTATCCACTTTCCTCTATCTACCATCTACATCTCCTACAGCATGGATACCAACCCAGCGCCACCCCTACACACACACACACACACACACACACACACACACACACACACACTATCCCAGGTGTTGGGCTGAGAAAGTCCGCTGTTTATCTCCCACACCTGTGTGATTATACACTCCTTAACTTTAGGGAGCTAGTTTTATTTGCTGCTAAACAAGTAATGAAACTACACCTGAATTTGTAGCTGTTACCTGTATATATAAAAATAATACATAAATGGAAAGGCTCGGGGGTTGTAAGCTGGAGCAGCAGCAGAAACCACCACCTTAGCAGGAGCATCCTCTGTGCTGGATTCAGGTGGGCACCACTGTTCAGCCCTAACTCTTGAAACTCTGGGTTGACAGAAGGTCCAACAGCCTGCATTTTGACAACCTCTCAGTCCTTGTGAGACCTCAATCAGACCTCACTCCGGGGAGGAGTGGTCCTTTCCTACCAGTTGCCCCTCATTTCCCAGACTATACATTTTCTAGAAGAGATTGGGAAGAGGAGGGTTCAGGAAAAGCAGTAAAACTCACTTTGTCACACACTATATGCAAAAAGCTTTGGCCTGGTCTCTAGGAACTTCATTGTTCTCCTTATGAAAGAGGAAGTCAGGGTTAGGGCTAGGCAGTGACTCAATCTTAAAAGCCACCCTTAAGGATTTCCTGTTCTACAGCCTCCAAGAATAAGACCTAGAGATGTCAGAGAAAAAAACAACTTGACCATGTGTGGATGGATGGCTCTGACTGCCCCTGGGGGTGGCAGTCCAGAGCTACTTGGACCACTTAATGGCTCACTCCAGCATTGATAAAGCCAAATAAACAAGGAAAAAAAATATTAGCTGTAAATGTCAGGGAGGTACAGCAAAAACAGCTTGGTACTCTTTTAGTTACATGATCCAGATTTTTTTAACAGTTGTGTCATTCTAACCAAAATTTTAAAGGGTGCAGAAACCAGTCATTAGATTACTAGAGTCTATTTCATACAGCATGTTAATTAATTGCACACTCGTGTGTGTGTGTGTGTGTGTGTGTGTGTGTGTGTGTGTGTGTGTGTGTGTGTCAGCCTGGGTTACAACTAAGACTCAGACACAGTCCTGTAAGCCATTTCTCACCCCACCCACTGTGCTTTGAGCTTAGCAGTATTGTCATTTTGAAGCAGCTTTAGGAGGGAAGGGGCTGCCTCATGCTTTACAAGGTTTTAAGCAGCCATCCCTGGCCTCTACTGACTCCTTCTCCTGTGATCTTGGCAATAACAAATGTCCCCAGGTCTTACTAAATGACTCCTGTATTTTTCAAAGAATTTTAAGCAAAGATAGATGTTTCTAAGAAATGACTGGGGGGCAGGTAGATTGTATTTGAGAGGAAATTATGTGGTCCATTCAACCACAGCTTTGCTTTATAGGACTCAAAGATGTCAGGGTAAGATATACATTTCATAAACGGAAGATCACAAAATGTGATCTTAAAAACCTGAGTGGCTTCTTGCATTGGCCACCACACAACAGCAACACGGTGACATAGTATAATAAAGAAATGAGACTCACTTAAAATCACATACCACTCACTGTAGCAGCAAACTATGAACGTCTAACTGGACAGGTGCTTTTCTAGTTAGCAGTGTTATTTTTACACGACAATGAAACTTGCCTTTTTAACTGTGAAGAATAAAGACAACTAGGCCAATTTACTCGAGTCACCTAAGTGATTATTCTTGATACATAGCTGAACCCGACATGTGAAAATCTCACTAAGATTTCATTGAACAGAAGGCAGGATTCTCAGCTGAGCTCCCTCTATGTCCTTGCACACAGAGAACAACTCTATACACAGTCTCCTAGGACATGCCCTTCATGTATTTTCAGGAAGAGCAGCGCCATCAGCAGGATAAACATCCAGAGGCAAAAGATAAACATGGGGGGGGGGAAAGTTGGAAGTACAATATTTACTACTTTAAAGTATAAAGACATAGTCACTGTGTAAATATATAGATTGTGTTGTTTGTACTTGATTTTGGCAAAGAAAGCTGAAATGTAAATGTATATATTGCACAGCTGTATTAGAATTGTCTATTTTTTAAAGAGGAAACTACTATTTCTCAAGTGATAAGTAACCCTGGTAAGATGTAATGGTTGTGGGTTTTAATTAAATGTGTCTTGTCATTTTTCTCTCCACCAAAAGTATATAAGATGGATGTATTTGCTTATACATCAACTTGGTGAATTTATCTGACTTCTTAAAAACAATCAAATTGTAGTAATTGTCATAAAGAAAAGCACAAGAACCAGACAGAAGCGTTTTATTTAACTGTAAATCATCCTTTTCATACCCTGTTGTTAAATATCATTAAAATTGTTTTGACAGTAGGCTGCTCTCGCCTTGGGTTTTTACTACAACGCTACACATTTCTGTACATCTTAGGGGCTCCCTTTGCTTCGGCACACACTCAAAATTCAATTCTGGGCAACTCAGGCTGCCAGCAGCATACGCTTCTGTTCTCACAGAAAATGAAAGCATCTGATGTGCTGCAACCTGCAAAGCGCAATTGGAACATCTGAATATTAGGTGGGGGCGGGGCTTAAGTGTTCAGACACTTAAACACACTGAAATGAGCACACCGCAGATTAAAGCGGGGCACAGCTACAGACTGCCATCACTGCGTGCATGCAGACTGCTGCGAAGTTTAGGAGGAGTGTGAGTGTGTTGTCGCCTCTCTCAATGTTAAAATAGCTCCCATTTAGGTATCAGGCATCCCTCCATATGGCCTTCTACCTGAACAAAACAAAACAAAGCAAAAAACACTGGAACTATGTTTAAGATACAATGCTGGAGGAAAGAAAAAGGTTGTTTTGGTTTTAGTTTTCTGGTTTGGGAGTTTGTTTTCATTTTTCCTTTACAGATTTTTTTTTAATTTAAAAAGTTGCATACAAAGTATTTTCAAGATATTCTTTCCCCTCACCCAACTCTTCCCTGATCCTCCCCATCTCCCTATTTATCTAACTTTGTTCCTCCTCTCTCCTCCCTCTCCCTCTCCCTCTCTCAAAATTTAAAAAAAAAAAAAAAAGACAAAATAAAACAAACAAAAGTAGCACAAAAAAGCATGGAATCCATTGCGTTGGCTATCCCAGGGTCTGCCCTGGAGGGTGGTTGATAAACTGAATGACACTCTATTAATGTCCCATTTCCCAACAGATGTCAATTGCAAATGGCTAGGCGGTCAGGGTGGGACTTCATGTCTGCTTCTCAATGCTGGCATTTAAAACCTATATCAAAGCCATCATCTGGTCCCAGACAGGTCTCTGTATAATTTTATATTTACTCGTGTGTAAAAGGTAAGTGACTCCTTTTATTAATTCTATATTAGTATTAAAAAGTATAAACACTTCCTTAACAGTCTGTCCCTCACCCTATTGTAACTTTTCATTTTTAAATAAGATAGCAATTAAAGATCAGACATTAGATCTCACTTAAAGGCCACTCCAGCCTTATAGAATGGCTACAATAAACTAAACTTTTTGATTCAAGTCAATACAGGATTTAAGTCAGTCACAATTATAGCCCTGCATCTACTGCCCTCTGTTGGATGATCCAACTAATTACAACACACAGTAGTCTAGAATAGCTATGTTTGCCCACTTACATTTACCCAGATGCTTTTTCACATCTGTATGTGGTACAACTTCCATGTCAAGTGTGCTTCATTTGAGACACAGTATGTGAAGCCAACAGCACAAGTATTCATTCAGTAAGTATTTGAGAACATACTATAAACTCATGCACTGGTTAGGCACTTGGGTGACATAGCCCTTGATCTCATGTAGTTGAGGCTAATGGAGGTGATAAACTACTGCATGTAGTACTTCAGGTAGCATTAGGTGCCATAGCAAATATGAGATAGAGGAAATGGACAGGATTCCACTTTCATGCAGGGCAGTCTGTGAAGGCTCTCTTTAGAAATAACATTCGGAGACTGGAACAAAGAGAAGCAGGGTACTTAGATCTCAGAAAGAAGATTAAGCTAGGAAAGGCAGGTGTAGTCCACCCCCACCAGCCTCAGCAAAGCATTGAGCCTGGAGCAGAATGGGAGGTGGGAGGAAGGCTGCTCTGTTGGATCAAGGAGGTAACTCTGGGACCTGGGGTCCCAGCACCTGTGAGAAACTCACTAGAAAGATGTGTTCGGCTGGAAGTGGTAGAGCCAGCGTGACCATTAGGTGATGCCTGTAATCCCCAAGGCCTGGACCATGAAAGGGGAGTAAAGAAACGAGATTCAAGACTTACCCAGAAATCCTATTAGCCAAGGCATTCACACTCAAAAAGCCAAACCCAGGATCCAAGTGACTGCTTTTGTAATCACTTCTCTCAAAACATTCTGAAGACATATTGTGACCCTGTATGACCTTACTCAAAGGATAAAATTCTAGAGGCTCTAGACAGGATCAATGAGTGGACATCTGCTACTGTTTTCGTGTGAAGACAAGAGCCTGTCCATTCTCTACCACTCAAAACCATGTTGAAGCATAAACATGAGCTCACAATGATCGTGTTTCCTGGGGGAAGTCTCCTCATAACCACAGCCACAGTCCAAAGCAAGCAATCTGTGAAAGACGTTGCTCGTTTTTAAAGCTATTCTTCTACCTGCTTTAAGAGCCAACTGGCAACTGCTAAGTGTCAGGATGATGTCAGCCCCTTAATCTCTCAGGAACCAATTCACTCTGCCACTCCTGCTATGGTAAGGATTAACGAATCATCTGTTGAATTCCAGTGCTGTGCACTGAAAACTTTCAAGGATGTTCTATTCCAGTTCTTCCAGCAAGTTCCAGGTCACATCCTACATCGTCATGCCGGAGACTTAAAAGCACAGTCTGTATAAAGCCTACTTAATGATAGCACAATTCTTTAAAACCATTTTTAACTGTTCTATATTCTTTAAAAACATAATTACCTTCAATAAAGTCCTTTTAAAGAACATTTGAATAGGACAATCTTTTTGCTGTTGTTTTGTTTGTTTTTGTTTTGTTTTGTTTTGAGACAAGGTTTCTCTGTGTAGCCCTGTTGTTCTGGGACTCACTATGTAGACTATGCTGGCTTCACACTCTGAGATCATCTCTAATGCTAATGCTAAAGGCATGCACTACCATTCCCAGTTCTATAGAGATAGTTTAACAATTGAAAGTACCTCACATTAACATTAAAAGCAACATATCAACACCACAGTTTTGAAGTCCTAATAATATACACAGGTCTACTAAATTTATCTGTTTTCAGGTGTAGAGCAAGTGACTCCAACCCGCAGCCCTTGATCCCCCACATAAAGACCAAAGCTCAGAGGAAGGACAGGAAGGTTCTAGAGTGAGAGAAGGCTGAGACAGACAGACGGTCCTCGATCACTGAGGAAGGGGAACGGGGCTTTTTCTTTCTTCTCAGTGTCCTATGTACCCAGTCCCTAGGGATGAACCAAGAACACAGACAAGTAACCAAGAGATTCTGAAGTTGCGCACACAGCCACTCGGGACAGCCACTCAGGACAGATGATCATCCCCTGACAGTAAAGGTGGAGGGCAGGGTTGTTATAGCATAGGCATTCTGAAAACAGTCCTTGAATATATGCGCTGGTTAGGTAAAAATGTGTTTTCCCTGGATACAGGAATAACCTTTCAAAACAAGAGAAAATCCATTCAATCTAAGTGTTTAAAAGTAGTTTTTATTCTCATTGTAAGCAATGATAATTCTATGACAATGATAATGCATATATATGTATATATATATATATATATGTGTGTGTGTGTGTGTGTGTGTATACACACAATTTATTATATATTTTATATATTTATTATATATAAATGCCTCAGAAACCCTGGAACTGGACTTACAGACAAATGTGATCTGCCAAGTGAGTGCTGAGAATTGGAGCTGGGTCCTCTGGAAGAGTAGCCAGTGCTCTTAACTGCTGAGCCATCTCTCCAGCCCTGCTAGTATTTTAGTTCTTTCTGAGCTTAGAATGTATCTTAAGTCTTCCCAATGAACCTGTATGAGGTGATGGATATATTAATCATCTGGGTTGTGATGATCACACCACAATACAAGCATCACAACACCACATTATAGAACCTAAGTATATTTTACTTGTCGAATATATGTCAATAAAGCTGAAAAAACAAAGTATATGAGATTTGTATATTCAAACCTGCCATGATAAATTTACCAGTCAAAAACTGGATGCTTAGTATAAATATCTTGCAGAAGATTTAATTTGTTTAGTAATAACTTCACACAGGCTATTGTTACATAAACATTATGAAAACTAAACTACTTTAATAAATAATTGCATAATCTCCTCCAATAGTTGTGGGCCAACTTTTCAACATCATACATCATTTTAACATAAACCACCTTGCAGCTTGTTAGTTTTATATCAATTTTATGCTAATTTGTACAGTGATGAGAATATTGACAACTAATGAAATATAAAAGGCTTTACTGTATAATTATAGATTCTGAATTCACAGCAGTCTCTGTAATATAAAATCCCTTAAGTATTATCATTGACTAAAAAAGAATCAGGATCTATTTTTAGACTGTTTAAATCATGATTTATTTAGATTCGCTTTTAAGTTATGAAAATGACTTTCTGATTCTGCCCATTTTTTTGTAGTAAATGCCTGATAGTGATGCTGTCGGTACACTCTGGGACAGTGAGGTCGTCCTGAGACAGCTGAAGGTAAAAGGATGGCTGAAGTGCACTGCGAGCTGGCTAGTTAGGAGTTAGTCACAGAAGGCTCAGTCTATCACAGACATCGAAGGTTTAAGTCAAGCCCTTTCTCCCCATCTTTAGGTCATTCCACACACTCATTCACTTGGCTATTTCTCCATATGGGTAAGCTATGAGATTATCAATTTCAGACTTAGTGCACCACACTTGACTAGTCACCAGCTGCCCAGAAGCACTCTTTGTTCCTTTTCCAAGATGAGGTTGATTCTTCATATATTTCCTAAAAACCAGAACAAGAGCAGGTATTCAAAATGCATGTTAACGAGAATAAAATACTCTGAACAAATGAGCCCAGTTAAATAGTACGTGTATGTGCACTCTTTCTAACAATTCATAAGGGACAATTCATGAGGCCCCAAGCACATGAACATAAATACATGTCCCTTATGCACGCTCCTCAAACTCCAACGGGAAGATGACAGGCCAGAAGCTGTCACAAGACACGATGCAGCTACAGAAGAGAATAAGCGGTTCCGTGAGGGCTACCCCCTCTCATCTCTTTTGATAAAACTTTATCAAGGGTTAAATTGTATGAGAAAGGGAATGCCTTTAGCTTTAAGCTGCTCTTCCTTGCAAACACACCTACTTGAACATCACTAAGAGAAAGGGTGGACTGGATTTCCATCAGGGAAGTAATTAAAGAGGCCTGCCTGAGCTTCAGTCTGGGGTGACCTCTGTGCAGTGCCCTAACCTGCCTACAGCCCCTTTTCCTGTGTCTCAGATCATCTTCACGTGTGGGCTAGGCAAACAATCAGACTGGAACTCAGACAACTATGAACAGGAAGTAGAAAGCCATCACCTCTTGGCTGGATCTCATTCCTGCAGAGAGAGAAACCCAAGTTCAACTGCCCTTAAATGTTCTTGTGGTTTCCACCTCTTAGACTCCTCTCCTCTCCTTTCCCCTCCCCCTCAGACCCCACCCCTTTCTCCTCTCTACTAAACTGCTGACTTTCTTTCTGGGTTTCCTCTAGCAGCTACTGAAATCCTTGGTGTGTAAGGTCTGTGCTGCACCTCATGGGGTAGGTCACCAGTGTCTTGTTTGTGCCCAGACAGCGTCCGGGTTCCCTGCTCTGTCTGACTGCCTCTGAGCACCTGCACTGCCCCACCCCTCTAAAAAAAGGAAGAATAGCAAACACAAAGCCCACTATCCCTCCAGGCATAAAGTGAGAGTGTGTGCCCACTCACTTCTCGCTCTCACTTCAGGGCTGAGCCTCCTCTGCTGGCCTCCCTGTCCTCCTCAGCTGTGCAGTAAAGACAGCTATTGTTGCCATCTGGCTGGAACCTCCTTTGGAGCAGTCTCAACCCCTTCCTTCCCCTTGTCTGGGCTTGCCTCACATTTTCTCGGAATCCCGAGCTCCAGGCACGCATACCCTACCTTGTAACCCCAACGCAGTCCCTAAAGTCTTTAGCCCCAGAGAAGATCAGGCTTCACTCAGAAAATACGACGTCCACTAAATTCACAGACCGTGGTCCTGCTGGTTCTTCTTTCCCACCGACTGAGGCCAGCCACTGCTTTCAGGATAGTCCTGGCCCTGTGTGTGCTTCTTCTGACCTTTGAGCTGCCATTAGTTTCTTGGCTTCGGGAACAGCCACACTGCTGAGGGCCACTTGGGGTCTTGGACTCAGTCGCATAAGTACACATTCCCAAGTGCAGAACTGTCCCCCCAGTGCTGCTACTCTACTGTGGGGAGCAGAGGCTGCCCATGCAAAATGCCCATTTAACCAGAGTGACTTGCTCTTGTTTGACTTGACTTAAAGGCAGAAAACACCTTAGAATGTCCTAGTGATGCTTTCAATTTATATATATATATATATATTTCTGAAGTGGGATCTATGTGCATATGGCAAATTAAAACTTGTGTTCTTCCCACAGTGCCGGGAATGTGGATGAGTGACACCATGTCTGGTACCTATTTGTTTTCCAATCCATCCATTAAGCATTTTCTCAGACACAGTCTCCTCCCTGAAAAGAAAACCACTAGGCAAATGCTCTTTTGCCCTGAGGGATTGCTTTTTAGCCAGAGACTAAGAAGCCAACATTATTCTTACTTCCCAAAGAAAGACCTCTAGTTGAATCGAATCCTAACTGAAGAGTCATTAACCTTAGGAACCACAGAAACAGTGTGGATTAGAGATTCTAACTGCCAGCCTTTGTGGAGGCCTACTCTATACCGTGTACTGTGTGTTCCTTGGGATACATATATTTAATATATATAATGGTTAAACTTGGAAAATGGTCACTACATAAATGTGCTATTTTACAGATGAGAAGAACAGGATTCTATATGTAAGCAAGGCATATGAAGCCAAATTTCTGAACAGTCTTTTATCTAAGAATAAATCATCTCCCTGTGGGAAAATGAGGTAGTTTCCTCACTCACCTTTTTCCATATGGGCACCTTGGCTTTTAAAGAATCAATGGCATAGTTCACGGCTTCGAGGGACGCGGCTCTGTGAGCTGAAGACACAGCAATAACTGTGCTTGCTTCTGACACTGGAACCAAACTTTAACAAGATGATGAAAAAAATTACCATTATCTCCTGACTCATACATCAAAGAAACCACTAAAAATGTTAAAAACACTATATATATATATATATATATATATATATATATATATATATATATATACATACATATATATAGTAATTCTATTGTATTTAAATATCTAGTTTAGCTAGAAAATGATAATTTATCTCAGTTATATTCAGTGGAAATTAGCATCTATCCATAAAAACTCTTCGATGGGGACTAAGACGAAAAGGTCTTCTCTATAATTCAATAAACCTGGCTCAGACAAGGCACAGCATGCGATGGTGTCTAAAACAGACTACAGAGTGACCACATACACTTAATGCAGCATTAAAAAATGCATATACCAATGAATCTTAAGCAACAGGGCTGGCCACATCCAGTAGCATTAGCGGTTAGTAATAAAATTATAGCTAATAACAATGACAGATGTCTTAATTGATGGTTTCTTTTGAAATCCTGGAACACCACTCTTTTAGGTGGCATGAGAAGCCAACTGTTTTTAATGGCTTCAGATCGGGAGCCAACTCTCACCATACTCTCAGCTAAGAGCCCAGAATGACTGTCTATGGTCAAGGATTTAGGCAGACATTCCCACAGGCACTTCAGGCTGGAACCTGAAGATCTTGGCACAGTTACATTTCCTTATAGAAGAAGAGGTGGCAAGGACAAATGAAGCTGCAATCTAACTAGCAATCAAGGTGAATGCTGGGCGTCCTCTCCACTGCCCCAGGGAAAACCATAGTCACCATTCAAAAGGTAAAAAGATCCTACCCAAGCCGATGGAACACCGCTATGTGTCTCACGGGCCATTTCTGTCTAATGTCATTACAAATTTTTCTAATTTCATTTTCTGCCATTGGTACATACGCTTCATATTCTAAGCTAATGACTTTCTTGCCTTCAAAGTTATTTCTTGTAGTCCCTGAAAAACAAAACAAATAAAAAAAATCACACAATGAGAATAAGATTTCTCCTACAACAGAAATACTTCATTTACATATTTTTAAAAGAATTATTTCTAACTTACAAAGAACTAGTGTACGTTTGTCTAAAGCATACTTCAAATGTTCTTACAAGCAAAACTTGACTAGGAAAGCAAACAAGAATTGCTCCAAGGTGATAATAACAATAACTAAGCAAGCTTCCTGACAGCATCGTAGGACAGACAAGCTGTACTCGGCTTCTCACCAGCAGCTCTTCACACTTAAAGGGAAAACATTTGTTATATCTATAAATATGTTATTTAACAGTTTTACCTACAAATATATATTTTATCTCAACATTTGGAATATACAAAATTTCTCTCTTAGTGTTGATTTTTATCATGCTTTGTTATCCCTGTAATTTAATATGGCTTGTTAATCAAAAAATAACTAAGATAAAACTAAAACTGGGAAGTTTCTGTCCACTCCGTGGGCAGTTTCGGCTTGTCACTCAGTATTGTACATCCAACATAGAGCACGCTCACTGGCTTCTAATCTGTAGTTCAGTAATCACAAACTCACCTACAAAGAGAGACACTGCACCACACAGAGGGGACACCACCAACTGTGACACTTCCCCCACGGAGAGCCTCTCAGCAGTGAACTGTATTATGTCTTTAGGTTTCTCCTGAACATCATCCACATCTTTCCTAGAAATAAGATGTCAGCAACTCTTAGCAAGAGTGGCAGAAGTAAGACATCCCACTTACACACTGTTTCCATGTCCATTTTTTCTATGTTAGGTGGGAAGAGGAGGATTTGATTTGAGTGATAAAAATTAAGTTCAAGGTTTTAACAAACGAAAACAATTATTACACTCCCTCATGAATCTACAGTAATTCCACATAAGCATCATCACTAACATGTGTCCACGTGATATGTCAATATAACCAAAGAATGCCAACTGCTGCTCATCTCTCTCACTACCACCACTTATATCTATATGTATGTCATCACTAATGACTGTGTAACCAAGCCCCACACTGGGAACACCACTAACCACTGTGTAAAAACATCACTAACCACTATGCACCAAGCCCTATACCCAGAACACCACTAACCACTGTGTAAGGGAGTCCCACACCCAGAACATCAGTCACCACTATGTAAGGAAGCCATACATGTAGATCACCACTAATCTCTCGGTAAGTGACCCAGCCCCACATTTAGAACATCAGTAACCACTGATGTAAGCCAGCCACACACACACAGAGAATGGCCTTTTCCTTTATTCAAGCAAGAGACAGGAAAGGGGAAGAGATAAAGATTCCACAGGAACAAGGAGCCCTTCACAACCTAGCTCAAGCCAAGTAAGTTATAGAGGAAAAGAGATAACTTTGCACCTACCTTCCAGGTACTATATAAAGTCTTTTGGAGTTTTTCATTTATGCACTAAACAGCATTATGCCATGCCATCTGCTTATACTATGGTGAGTGGTTTTATGCCAACTTGACACAAGCTAGTTATCTGGGAAGAGGGACCCTCAGACTGCCAGCAGACTGCTCTGCAGGTAAGGAAGCCTGTGGGGCATTTTCTTCATTGATGATTGAGGTGGGGGGACCCAGTTCACCATGGGGTGTGTAAGCCCTAGGGTAGTGGTTCTGGGTGCTATAAGAAAGCAGATGAAGGAAACCATAATGAGTAAGCCATGAGGACCAAGCCAATAGGCAGTATTTCAACACAGCTTCTGCTTTAGATCCAGCCTTCATTTTCCTCAGTGATGGAGTGTGACCCAGAGTGGCAAACAGACATAAACTCCTTAGTTTCCAACTTGCTTTTGGGCATGGTGTTTCATCACAGGAATAGAAATCCTATCTACCACAAATGACTATGAGCCAGAAGTACCCTAGGCACTGGTCTGCAGGGGCCACAAGCACAGGCTCCTGGCCTCAGAGTACTTGCCTTTGAATAAGATAAACACACTAATGAAGAACCACAGATCCAGGAAGGTGGCTGAGCAGGTAAAGGTCCTTGTCACCAAGGTTATCTACCACACTTCATCCACATAAAATGGTGAAAGGAAAAAAAAAAATCAACTCCTACAAGCTGTCCTCTAACCTTCATATACACCCTGTGGCATGTGTACATTTATATACTTACACACACTTACACACACACACCCCAACCACATTAAGATCACTTAATGGAAATAAGTAAATTTCTGAGATAGATCTTAGGGACTACTGAAGATAAAGGGACCCCAAAGGTCTTTCTGAAGATGTAATGTTCAAAGTTGAGATCTGAGCGATAAGAAGTGACACGGAGAAATGGGGACAGGGTGTAGGTGATGAAAGGGAGGGGCAAATTTCAAGATTATGGGACAATAAAAAATATGATGTACTCAGGAGTAAGGGAGAAAGGCTAGCCTGAGGCTGGCCAGGAAAGGGGACCTTATGCTATACGCCATGAGAAGTATAATTAGAAATCCTGTAAAAGTTCATCTGAATAGAAGAACATGGAAGAGACATTATCAGAGACCTGGGCAAAGTGCTGAGAATTCAAGAAGTCTTAATCCAGAGTTTGTTTCTCTGTCTTCAGCAAAAAAAAAAAAAAAAANAAAAAAAAAAAACAAACCAGCACTTGGCTCCCAGATTTCTCACCTCCTCTATGTCACCTGAGGTACTTACACCCTCCACACCAGTGGCTCTCAACCTTCCTAACACTTCAATACAGGTCTTCATGCTGTGGTAACCCCCAACCATAAAATCATTTTGTTGCTACTTCATAACTGTAACTTTACTGCTGTTATAAATTGTAAATATCTGATGTGCAGGATACCTGATGTGCAACCCCTGTGAAAGCGTTGTTTGATCCCCAAAGGGGTCAAGAACCATTGATTTACACATATTTTTTTTTTCTTTTCTGAAAACACCAAACCCACATTGTACTTTAAACCATACTGAGTTCCCACACCTCTGACTGTAAAGGCAACTCAAACATGGCTTGTGGGTTCTAACACTAGCCAAGATAACTCAGGCTGAGCTCACTCAAACATTGTACAATCCTATTAGCAATCGCTGTCACATTTCTGAATAGCCACAGTCACACACGTGGGCTTTTAAAAGCAGTATGTTGTTCTCTAAATTAACTCTGAAAAATAGCGTCTTAGAACTTCCTGAGATATGCTGATCAGAATATGATCGCGAAACTAAGATACATCTTCCACAGGGAATCCTAGTGTGTCCAGACAAGAGACCTGAGAAAGTCCCCTAAGTGTGAACATGCTGGCATCTGCTACACAGCTATCCAGGAAAGGGAGCATTGAAAACAGGCACCTCTGGCTCGTCTTTAATGGGGCTGAACCTTTGCTTCTGTGTAGGATATTTACTGTTGCTTTTGGGAGATTTTTTTTTTCCTATCTCTTTTTTTATCTATACCCCAGCCAAATGGCAACACTGGTGCCTTCCTCAATTGCTTTCCGTCTTATGCTTTGAAACAGAGTCTCTCAGCTAATCTGGCCTTCACTGGCCTTCACATCCTTAGGGACCCATCTGTCTCTGCCTTCCAGGGCTAGGGCTAAAAGAATGTGTTGCCACATCTGGTTTCTGCAGGGGTTCTAGGTCCCTAATGTAAGTCCTCATGCTCATACAACCACTTCATAGACTGAGGCACCCCTCAACCCCCAGTCCCTAAAGACAAAGTATTTTTAAATTTCTCTGAATTTGTTTTCCCACCATCAAAACACATGCATAATAAGCTCTCAATGAGCAATGTTAAATGAATATAATGAACACATCAAACTGCTTACTCTAGGAGTCATGGGAGACCGGTAGACACTACCTATCATCAGTATAGAAATCCCAATTGCTGCTGCCTTGGTAAAGGACCAGTGCAGTCAGACACTCAAAGAATAGACAGTCAGAGCAAACCATATGCAAGGTATCCTGTGGATGGTCCTTCACCACATACCCAGACGGCTCAGATGCACTACCCTCCACTGATTGGCGGGATGATGGCAACCTCGTCTCCAGGCTGAAGCAGGAGTTGCTGATCTCCAAGCTCGACATACTCTTGACGAACAGCAAATATCACCTGGTTCCTAACATCAGCCAATCTGAAGGAGAAACGGCCCTGGTTAGACCCTGTGAACTTCTCCTCACCCCTCCTCAGCTGCATTAAATAATACTTCATTCACAAAGATACTGACCTAATGTAGAGGACAGATCCCTCAAAGAACACACTTGATCCCAAAGATATGTTAGGTTACTCTAAAGCTAAGGCCAGTGGGAAATTTTCAAATATCATAAACCCCAACCTCAGCTGTACGTGGATTTGTTATACTTTGCTTTTCTTTTAATCTCAGAAACCCTTTGGGTATTCTAAAGAAGAGAAAAGGACAGGAAAGTTTACAGACCTATATTCAAAACTTTGGAGAAAAGCAAAAAAAAAAAACAAAGCAAAACAAAACTTCCCAACTGGAGCATTGCCTCTTCTCATGAAGCCGGCTGCTGGCTTACAGGTAAAACGGCATGAAGGGCCTACCAACCTTTCACAGAAGGAAAACGTGATTTGAGTGGTTCCTAGTCAGGGAGAAGCATTTCCTCCTGAGCATACAGTGTGGCACAACCTTCCTAATGGTGCCACCCTTTAATACAGTTAGTTCCTCACAGCATGGTGACCCCAGCCACACAATTACTTTATTGCTACTTCATAACTGTCATTTTTGCCGCTGTTATGAATCATAATGTAAATATCTGATATGCTATCTGATAGGTGACCCTTGTGTAAAGGTCATTCGACCCCTTGGGTGGGGGGTCTCCACCCATAGGTTGGGAGCAACTGGTGTAGCACCTGCTGCACAGAGCAGCGCTCTGGGTAAAACCTCTTGCCACAGGCTGAAGCAGCACCATTGGTGTTCCTGGGACATTTTCCAGCCATTCTATAGTTCATCCCCAAAGAGCTTCAGGGAAAAATAATAAGTTTCATTTCAGATTTTCAAGGACCAGTGAGAAATTTTCAAGTATCATAAAACCCAAGCTCAGAAGCATATAGAGTTTGTTACACTTCATTTTTCTTTTAATCTCAGAAACTTTTGAGTATTCTAAAGAAGAGAAAAGGACAGAAAAGTTTATAGTGTATCTTTTTAACAGCATCTTTCAATTTTTCTTCTTAGGCTATAAAAGGCAGAACTTGCATTTTTTTTTCTGTCTTAGAAATTACAAAAATGATTGCAAATCACATAAACATACCTAGGGGGCATCCACTTGACTGTCTCTTTCTAGTAAATTGTCTGTGATGTTCCTTGTGGTACCTGAATGTTTCTAAATACCAGAGTTTTAAAACTTCAAGAATTTTAAAGAACTAGTACTCTTGTGTGCGAACACACATACGCACACTCACGCATAGTTCACACATTTTAGAAACCTTTACTTGTTCATCATATGCATTCTACAGCTTTAGCTACCCAGGATGCAGAGACTCTAGCTCCTTCCACAGCTGCGATGCTTTGATTTCCTGTGGCACAGAGATGGTCTCCGAGCGAACGCCGGCTATTTCTGCACTTCTTGCAAAATACAACACTTCAATCTGAAAAGAGAGGGGATAGTCTAAATAACCCGCACCAAGAAGTCTCCTCGCTTCCCAAATGCAATGGCTTGTAAAACTTCAGTATTGGCCTGGTGGTGATGACACGTCTTTAATCCCAGCAATCGGGAGGCAGAAGCAGGCAGCTCTATGTGAGTTTAAGACCAGCCTGGTCTACCAGAGTGTAGTTCTGGATAGCCAGGGCTACCCAGAGAAACCCTGTCTCAAATATGAATCTGTGGAGACAAAAGCTTTAAAAATCAGTTCTGATTTCTGCCTACCGTTCAGACCTCTCACAAGCTTGTGTGGCAACATTAAAATCCTACTACATTTCCTTAGAAAAACATGTTAAGTCTGACCTAAGTTGACACAGAATCGATTCTTTCATCGGCCGCGAAGCAGGGACAGAGGTCTGGGTCAGGGGGTGAATTACACAAGTAAATTAAATAACCCAGTCAGCAAAGGCCTAGTTTTCATTTCACAGTGTTGGTCAAATGACCTTTGATTCCGTCCTACATGACAATTAAGTTACACAACACAGAACATTTGACATGCAGCAAAGCAAATGGGCTTGTATTACAGGATCAACTGGTAGTTTCTAGGCCAAACCTGTGTAATCAGCCTGGGAACGAAGGGACGTGACCGTGCACAAGGTCTCACCTGTCACTCAGTACAACTCGGTCTCTCCACAGTAATCACAGCTGCAAAAACTATCCAGGGCCTGTCAACCCATGGGTGATGCGCATCTCCTCACAGTAATTCCTAACTAGGAGCGTTTTAATTCCAAAAAGTGTCAGAATGAATCATCCGGAATGGCAAGAGGAAAAACCGTCTAGGAGCCTCCAGAAGGGAGTCCGTCGAGCAGGCCATGACCGGGACACCAGAGTTGGGGGACAGAACTTGACATTGAGCGAGCAGCAAGCGCAAGACCAAGAGTCCGGGAGGAGTTGGAGAGGAAGGGGAGCCCCAGCAAGGCCGGGCTGTGGTGGAGCCCCACACCCAGGCTAGCTCGTCCGCGCGTACCAACTCTTACCTGGCACCTAGGAACCATCCCGCTACACACCGCGGAGCCAGTTCACCAACCCCGGAGGCGCCAGTGACTCGGGGCGCATGCGCAGCCGGATGCTCCACCTTCTGGGCGGTGCTCCACCCCGGGCGTGTGGGCACTGCGCATGCGTGCACTTCGCTCCGCCCCGCCCCGCCTCACGCACCCACTAAAGTTTGCTCTGCGTTTGGGTCCCAGTGCAGCGAACCCCTGTGTGACCCGGCAGGGTGGCCTTCCCCAGGCTAACCTATCCGGCCCATCCATCCAGTGTGAGATTCGGGTTCTTATCCCAGCGTGGAGACGGTATCTGACCGTGTCACTTCAGTGTTCTAGGCGCGCACGAGTTTCTGAGCCAGCGACCCCATCCAGACTTCCTAGGCACACATCTCTGTCTTAATGTCGCAGGGGTACGTGGATTTTAGTGGCCCTCGCTGGGTGCTCAGTCCGGGTTAACCGCTCCAAGTGTAATCTTAGTACAAACCGTACCTTTTAATTGAGAGTGGCGGGGGGCGAGGCTGGGTCACCTGCTGTAGGAAGTCTCACCGGAGGGGATTCTTGTGCCAAATACATTTGCCAAAATAGCAACAAACACGGGAGGAAAGGACATTTCACGTTCCGTGTCAAGCTATGGGAACGTAAAAATTGGGTAATAAATTCCCGGGAGGAAAATAGTTCGCAAGATGGGTGTACCCAGTTCAAGGAAGAAATAGAAATACAGGAGGGGAGGGTGGCCTGAGGGGAGTAATAAGCCTAATTATGGTTTGCATTAACATATATTTTGATAAGGTTGCTAAACATTAAGGTTGAAGGTTTATGTCCACATCCAGTTGGGTAAACAAGGAAACTGTGACAGTCACTCTGGGCTCCTCGGTCGCGTCCAGTGACAGCAATGAGCAACATCTTCAAAAGGCTAAGAAATAATGCATAGTTCAATGTGGTTTTGCAACCTAACAGGTGCATATAAAGGCTTAGAGCCTATCGCTCTTGCTCAGAAGCAGGGGGGATGGGATGGGGGACCTCAAAAATTGCCCAAGAACTCTTCCTAAAAACTTCCTTTGGCGGACACAGAGATGAGACAGGGTTAAGAGCACAGGTTGCTTTGCCAGAGGACGCAGGCTCAATTCCCAGCATCCACATAGGCGGTGCGCAGACACTTATACAGGTAAAACACCCACACATATAAGAAACAAAATCTTAATAATGACAAAGACAAAGTTCAATGAAGTTTTACACCATTCAAATATTAAAAATCCAATTATGAGACCTTGACATCAGGATAATGCCATTCATTTTGAAAATATGAATGAAAATTGCCCAGAATTGAAGCATGTAATTACAAAACATCATAATGATAGTTTTTATAATGATGCCTTTTTATTTTACAGGATTCTTAGGGCTGAGATGTCACTTAGTGTAAAGTCACAATCCACAGCACTGAACAGTAAAATTTTTAAAAATTCTTTTACCAGTTAAAATAAATAATGTTTTCAAATGGCACATATTTTCCTTTGTTTTTTCTGTTGACGGATTTAACTTGAGTTAGTTAAAAAAAAAAAATCTTTGTCAGCCTATTCCCAAATCTTGTTGGGAAACATGCTGTCTCTTTTCTGAGTTATTAGTGGAGTGAGTATTTTCAAGGTTTTGGCTTCTACTACTTCCAGTTTCTATTCATTTTTTTCTATGTTACTCAAATAAAAGCATACAGCCCTATCTTAAGTTCTGATTGCAAACCAGACTAATACCAGGATATTTTCATGTTATGCTGAAGACTTTAATGTTATTTTAGTTACAAACTCATTAATTACATAAGTGGGTAATTGGAATGGAACATAATAAATTACTAGGAATAGCCTAATCTCTTTAGTAGCAAGGTTATTATTTTGTGTAAGTTACAATTTATTATAAAAAAAAATCTAGTCACTATTTTCTGTCTGTACTAAATGAAATGTCATTAAAAATATGGACATAAATTTACATAAAGACATTTCTGTCTTATTTCTAGATTAAAAAAAATATAAACTGTGATATTAGAAATGTAGGAACATTTTGGCTCCTCACAAAAGGATCTATCGATTTCAGGAAGATATCTTAGGAATGAATGGATTTCCAAAAATGTTCATTCCCTTTTCCAAAATGTTTTCCAAGAAATGTCTGTCAGGATCTGTGTTCATTAGATTTGCTAACAGATGCACAGGTAACATCATTTCCTATCTGATTAATATTGTGTAAATACTTCCCACTATTACTATTGCACATTACTGCTCTGCAGGTTAGTTTAAATGTCCACCTGCCTTGAATAACCTGGAAAAAAGAGCTCCAATCTAAAAATATAATATAGATCAGTCTGCTGTGGACATGTCTGTGGGAACACCTTGATTGATAATAGGCCATCCTTGGCAAGGTGACATCCCCTGGTCTGGGCCATAGTATGAATTCTAGAAAGCTCCAACCAATGACTTTTTAGAAGCATTAGGAGGGAGAGTTGAAAAGAAAACCCAAAAAGCAATGAGCCAAAAGTAGCAGATGAACTCTCTTAGAAGATAAAGAGTACAAGATTGCGAGCCATTTCTGGGGAGGGTACAGGCTGTGTCTGGTCTTGGTGAATAGCCCATGTCAAGTTCTAGTCTTCAAACAGCTCCATAAGGAAGCCAAACTCACCTTTGCATACCTCTCAGACTTTGTCAGTAGCAGTGTGTACTGGCTAGTTTTGTGTCAGCTTGACACAGCTGGAGTTATCACAGAGAAAGGAGCTTCAGTTGAGGAAATGCCTACATGAGATCCAGCTGTAAGGTATTTATTTTCTCAATTAGTGATCAAGGGGGAAGTTCCCTTGTGGGTGGGACCCTGGGTTGGTAGTCTTGGGTTCTATAATACAGCAAGCTGAGCAAGCCAGGGGAAGCAAGCCAGTAAAGAACATCCCTCCAATGGCTTCTGCATCAGCTCCTGCTTTCTGACCTGCTTGAGTTCCAGTCCTGCATCCTTTGGTGATCAACAGCAGTATGGAAATGTAAGCCGAATAAACCCTTTCCTCCCCAACTTGCTTCTTGGTCATGATGTTTGTGCAGGAATAGAAACCCTGACTAAGACACAGTGGCTGACTCTGGAATACAGGACAAGAACACAAGCTGGATGTCTCTCCTTAAATGTGGTTAAAAACCTCCAAAGATTGAAACAGGTATAGAGTTTGGATATCATCCGAAGCTGGGCCTATGCTCAGGACTCAAAGAGCATAGGCCCAGCACTGTGCACTACATGCCTACATCCTCTCAAGATGCATGACATTGAAACTCCACCCCCGGCACCCAGTAAGATGATGACATTTGGTGTATGGAAGATAAATAGATCATACAAGAGTGGAACCTGTTAAAGTGGTTGGCACCTTTGTAGGAAGGAGCCTACAGAACCAGATGTTTCTTTATCATGTGAAGATACAGCAAGAAGATGTCAGTCTACAACATGAAGAAGACCCTTGATAGAACCTAGACCTCAGACTTCTGACCTCCAGAACTGTGAGCAATAAATTTCCTTTATTCATAAGCCAACCATGCTATAATATAGTCAGCCTTGTACCCAGGCTGGTATAAATCATATGCAAATACTATGCTATTTTATATAAAGGAATTGAGCTTGTACAGCTTTGGGCAGCTTTGGAGGATGCTAGGACCAGCTGCTCAGCTCTTCACCTCCACAGATACTAAGGGCAACTGCATATGCTATGGCAGATGAACTAAATACCCTTTAAAGGCTGGGACAAACAAGGAGAGGCCAATATGTCTGAGGCAGTTTTTCCAACCCTACCCTCACTCTGCTCTCAGACTCCAGGTGTGGGTGTCTCCTCCCTGTACTTATTCTTTAAAGCATAAGACCATACGGATTTAATGTCCCAAGCCACGTGATCTGTCTCCTCATCCCCAGTTCTGCTATTACAGTCTGAGAACAGCCAGTGCCCATAAGAGAGGCGAACAGGCATAGCCTTTTCAGTACAGTTACAAACAGAAGAGGAGTTCACTTGACCCACAGGCAATTTTTGATAACCTTTTTCAGAATAGCTCATAAAATACGAGGAAAAAGAAAAGGAGCTACTTGGGAAGAACTGAGACACATTGAAATTATAATAAATAGGCGAGGGTAAGTTTTTCAGCTAGTTTGCATAACATAAGAAACATAAAATATGAACTAGCCTAACAAGGGAGAAACCTATTGCATCCCAAAATAAGTACAAAAAAAAAATCATTTGCAAATTTTCAGCATGCACATAGTAGATGGGGGAGGGGAAGGGGCGGGAATAATAGGAAGCCTCTTGCCAAGGGTAAGTCCTCAGTGTGTTTACAGTGAGAGGTCACCATGGTTACCTTTATTCATGATCTCACTTTTTAATCTCAGTTACATGCAGTCCAAAAATATTACATAGGAGGAGGTTCCAGGGTTGGGTTTTTTTTTCTTTGTACATAATTTTGAGTAGTTTGATTAAATCTTTGTCATCTTTTCATTTTCCCGGAGCAATGAATCATAAACTGTCCCTCAGCCAGCATATCCGCTTGCCCATTAGTCAGTAGTAGCCCTCCTGGTTATCAGAGTGACTGTCAGGATATGACAGTGCTGCTTTGTCACTTGCAGGCCACTACAGAACCGTTGTGACAGGGAGCGACTATATTCATGAAACTTTTATTACGATTTACAGTTAAAACTGTTTTGTTTTATTGTTAGTTGATATCATATATGCAAGGTAAATTATCAATATATATAATATATAACACATATGCATATTCTGAGGCATTCATTGGAGGTCTTGAAATGTATCCACCATGGAAGGTGTGGAATATGTTCAAGAACTCATCAGAAAGGAGCCTCAGTCTCCTACAGGAATCTTCAAGCTCCTGTTGGTCTGCGGGTGGCACCATTCCTTGGGCTGGTGGTCCTGGACTAAATAACAAGCTATGTAAGCATGAACCTTGGAGAGAGCCAGCAAGCATGTTAGAGAGCAGCATTTCTCTGTGGTTTCTGCTGGAGTTCCTGCCCAGATACCCCTCCGTGATGGGCTGTGACCCGGGAGTATTAGCCAAAAAAGTCCTTCCTCCCCTGACTTGCCTCTGATCATAGTCTTTCATCACAGCAACAAAGAGTAAAGCTAGAACTGCAACAATTTAGCAGAGAGCCAAAACCCAGTGGGCTTGCAGGTCTGACTTAGCAGCTTACTTGATGTAATTGACAAATATCATTTCCAACAACCACATCGTTTCAGGTTAATGATTTCCACCCTTTTGGGTGCTTTAGAGATGTTCCATTGTGCTTTCTCATTAGTTCTTTTATAAGCCACCTTCACTCCACTTTATGAATTTGCGTAGAATGCTTCATCTCCCGTCTGTATACTTTTAAAAAGGTTTCCCCTGTTGCTTGTTCAAGCAACTCAGTTATAACATGTTTTGGTGTGGTTTTCCTTTGTGTGGTTGAACCAACATAACCCCCCCCACACTAGCTTACAAATGAATAAGACTCAGACTACAGTTATTTTATTTGGCTTTGACAATTACTGGGGAGGGGCGTAACCCCTAAATCTAATTTTTCTAGATGCTTGCTTGGGTACTTCCCCAGTAGTGTACCCCAAATCCTGGCTGTGCCCGTGGTCCATCTCCTCTCATGGTGGCCCCCTCCACCTCTATCTTCTTTCCTCTCCTTTCTGTCTGTAGCCAAAATCCTCAGGAGGTCTCCCTCTATCAAATCTGATCCTTATTATTTTGGAGGGATCCCAAAACTTTTTTTTTTCCTTTTCTGTTGACCCAAACAAAAAGCCCCTCTTCCCACCTAACGTACTTTTTTTTTTTTTTTTTTTTTTGGTCCAACAGCTTGAAGTTATTATAAGTATAGACTGATCCAGTCAGCCTGTAAACCTCTCTCAAAGAGAGGTACAATATTACCTATCATTGAACATATAACCATTTTCATTTTGGCATTTTGATGATTCAAAACAAGATTGTGTGGAGTCCAAATATCCCCTAGAATGAAGTATATTTATTATTATTTATTGAGACAGGATTTCTCTGTGTAACCCAGGCTGTCCTGAATTTGTTCTGTAGATCAGGTTGGCCTTGAACTCACAAGGAACCTATCCATCTCTATCTTTGTTTCCCCAGATTGGATAAGTCATGAGTTTATTTATTTAGTATCTCTGTACTCTTGAAAACATTTATATCAATTTTATCTCTTTCTCCCTTTTTTGGAGGTTTGCTTTTTATGTGGATTTATTTATCCTTCTTTTTTCCCCCTCTTACTTTAACATTCTTTCCCATATTGAACTTTATTTAACATCCGTTCCTTCTTATGCCCAAGCGAACCCTCAAGCATATTGTAAAACAGTACCTCATTGTGTCTATGACTGGTGTGTTTATTTGATTTATTTATCTCCTCTGACAAAAGGCATTTGCATTCTGTATTGCCAATCTGATAATTAACATGCAACACAGTTAATAAACTTAACAGTATTATCCTTTAGATGTCTCTCTTGTCCAGGGGTCTCTGGATTCCTTAGTTGGACGCTTTTCTTCTGGAAAGATAAAAGCAAACAACCCTGCCTGAGCCCTAACTCTGGCTCTTTACACTGACTAGCAGAACAGATCTTCACTTGGGAAAAATGCTTGTTTTGGCAACAGAAAAAGCATTAGCTTTCAAACTGAAATTATAGACACACCGTATGTGGATAAATATACCTATATCCCCGGTTCTTTTTATATAAATTTAAGGTTGATGTGTATTTATTTTTTAAATAAGTAAGGACTTTCCTACTTATTTTTATTATTAAGCAAAAACCTATATAGTATCTTTAATGAAAAACTGCGTCATTTTTAATTTTAGACTGTCGTTTGTAAGTGGCTCTATCTATCAGCAGAGGGTTACCCTCTAACTTTATTTTGTAGGTCGGGCAGGCCTAGAATTTAGAGATCCGGCTGTCTCTGTCTCTTGGGTCTGCTGTGCCTTAGCTCAGCAGCTGTTGTTCTGCACCTAGCCTTACTCCTAGCTCCTTGTTTACAGGGAAAAGTTTATAGGGAGAGGCCTTCCACTGACTTTGGCTATAGCAGCCAACCTAGGGCCTCATTTCTGCTCACCATGAGTCCTGAGCATTAATTTTCCATAAGACGGGGCTGGGATGATGGGCTGGGAAAACCTGAAGTGGCTTATGAGGCAAACGTGGTCACCAGGAAGTCTCCACGTGCCTCTGAGTCAGTGGCATTCAGCCCATTTGTAACCCAGAGCCTGGTCCTCTCGACTCCCACCCCCCCAGCCACCACTGTGCTCTGCCCTTCCATACTATCTCTTCGTAGGTTCCTGCTCCTTGTCTAAGAAACCTCCTTCCCAGCCACTAGTCTTGTGTTGTTCTGGGAAGTGTTGGCTTTGGTCTGATTCCATTATTTTTTAAATAGATCAGGCCTCTTGACTGGCAAGCCTGACAATACCTCACCACCACCACCACCACCACCACCACCTGCCTTTTACCTGGGTGTTTTTAGGATGCAAGCTTGGGTTCTAATTGCTACAAGCAATTTATAGAAGTTAGGTCTTATTCTTCCTCCTAGGCCCATGCCCCCATAAATAAGACTCACACTCAAAATAGATTTACAAATACCTTGGCCATATACCTAGACTCTTTGTTTTTCTTTTTCTTTTTCTTTCTTTCTTTCTTTCTTCCTTTCTTTCTTTCTTTCTTCCTTTCTTTCTTTCTTCTTTCTTTCTTTCTTTCTTTTTTTTTTTTGACGAGATATAACTTAAAATATCTCATTTACTCTAATCTACAGTCTGCCACGTGGCTGGTTACCTGTGCTCAGGTACCATGGGTCCATCTCGTCACATCTTCTCTGTTGAATCTCCCGTGCCTGGATCTATCCCAGAATTCTTTCTGCCTCTTGGATGTCCCACCTTCTATTCTACCCTTTTCTGTAGGCCATAGTTTTTGTTTGTTTGTTTGTTTATTGTTAGTTTGTTTTTAAATCAAATACATCTGTACAACACACAAGATACTCTCTTTATGCTTTTGTTTTTGTCCCTGGGCTTCACTGGGCTTCATTGAAACTGGGTTTGAAGTTTTGGTCCCATTTAGGAGATTTTAAACATTCTAGAATTATTTTTATGAAAAATAAATTCTCTCTACCCATCTCCTGTCCCCTTCTCCTGTGTAGACTATAATTAGATAAAAAGATTTCTTTATACTTAAAACTTCCCCTGTGCCCACCATTATTCTAGTCACTGCGTAGTTTCCTTCCTTCCTTCCCTTTTCCTTCCTTCCTTCCTCATTTCCTTCCTTTTTTCTTTTCACCTTTAATTTCCCCCTTTCAACAGTATCCATTACTAATACTTCAAGTTCACTATTTTCTTTATTTTTTAATATCTAATTTATGATTCATATACTCCAGTTTATTTTTCATTTCAAATATTTGACTTTTCATCTTTAAGATTTTCTTTTGTCAAATTTGTCACCTCAGTCATTTCTGCTAATTTGATAGACTTATTTTTCCCTAATTATATTTCCCCTACCATATATATCTTTTTGGAAGCCTGCTGATATGGTTTAAATCTGGAATGTCTTCCATAGGCTCTTGTTTGGGGTGGCGGAGCTGTTATGAGAGGCCATGGAACCTTGAGAAGGTGGGGCCTGGTTGGCTTATGAGGCACTGGAGACAGCTCTGGAGATGGTAGCTCAGATCCAGGTTCTATCTGCCTTACTGCTTCCTGTTCAGTGGACTGGGATCCACTGAATTACAGGCAAAACTAAATATTTCCTCCCTTAAGTAGTTTCTGAGAAGCATTTGAGTCACTCTAATGTAAAAGTCACCGGTACACCTGGAAATCATTATTAGATGCCAGATAGTGAATCTTACATTTTTGGATGAGGTTGTTTTTTGAATTTCAAAAATTCAAAATACTCCTTAATTTTTTTTTCCTGGAACAAGGCAAGATTACTGGAAAGATGTTAACTTTGGGCAAGTTAAAGCATTTTTAGGAAAGAATATGTTCATATTTTGTTTGGGTTTCTCTGTCTCATCAATTTTAAATTTCCCAGTAGCCTAGGTATAATAGATACTCACCCTGGCTCTGAGCATCTTTTCTTTTAATCTTCTATAGTGATTCTCTATATGGTTAGGGAATCATACACATATTACACCCACCCCCCCCCACACACACACACTGATCAATATCCAAAGGAATGCTGAACTGAGAGCATCAGTGGGTCTTCAGGACTCTTGCTTTGTCTGGGTTCAAAGCTATAGGATCCCAGTGTCTAGCTTGCTCGGCTTCTCTAACCCAAGAAGATCATTGATTTCTGCCATGATTTCTCCTTCTTTACTTTGATATCAAAATTCTTTGCTTTGATATAGTTCTGAGCGGCTCTGTTCTAGTGTCCTCCTTAACGGCTTCTCAGTTTTCATGATAGATTAGTCCTGATTGCCTGATGTTTAATATCCTAAGAAACAATGGTTCATAAGCTTTGACTAGCTTTCTAGCTGTTTCTTTGGAAGGCTAGAGCTGGACCATGTTACCCTACATTGGCCAGAAGGAGCCCTTTCCCGTGACATTTAGATGGAAAGAGATACATTCTGTCCTATTTCTTAAGGCATGAAGCTGTGTGGAACTCTGTGTATACGAAGATGTGAGTGCCTGAGACAAGTTTCTCACTTATTCATTGCTGATGAGAATGAAACTAGTGAAGGTACTTTGGAAATCAGAATAGGGGTGCTCCTAAAAGACAGAAATAGATCTACCATATGATTCAGCTATACCACTAGCAGGTAAATATCCAAGGTACTCTATATTCTACTATAAAGATGCCCATTCATCCATGTTCATTGCAGCTCTGTTCTGCCGAAAATGTGCTATATTTATTGTTGGGATATTATCCAGCTGTTGAGTAAAATAAAATTATGAAATCACAGGTAGATGGATGGTCCTGGAAATAATTGCTCTAAGTTAAGTAAAAAAGATATCACATGTTTTCCCTCATCTGCGGATGTTAGCTTTGAATTTTCATAGATGTGTCAATCATTCGAAATACTCATAGAGGCCAAGAAATTAAGGGTTCATGGAACTGAGTTTCTGTGGAAGGTAGATAACAACACAATGGTACAAAGAGTTAAAGGTGAATAATGGGATAAGAGGTGTTAAATGGGGTAGAAGATGGAAGAACAGTATGGAGGAAGAAATACACAGAGAGATAACATTAAAGACCTTTTGAAAAACTCATAAGCAAATCTACTCCTTTAGATGCTTCCTAAATATATACACCCTATACATACATACATATATTCGAGAAGAATTTAAATTACCCCAGAATGGAGCAACAAGTCCCTAATAGATACTACATACTAGCAAAACATCCAATATAAGGAATGTACTACCTCTTTTGGAGTTGCTGGTCCATGAGGTCCTGTAGATCCCTAAACATTATGGGTTATTAGCAATGCTCTTGAATACCTTCCAAGATCAACAGTAAGACCTTATTGCTGAAGGCACCACATACCTGTGTCATACAACATGGAGAAATCATTGCTGACCTGGAAACTTCAATCATACTAGGTAGCTTTCATAGTAATTTAAGTGCTAAGTATGCTTCCAGAGGAGAAAGGCAATCATCTGTCTTAGCCAGCTTTGAGCCCTGTAAGCTACAATAATGACCAACCTGCCAAGACATGAACACTTATACAATAGTGGCAAGGAGCATGGTAAGAACCAACCACTTTCAGATTCAATGTAAAGCCTACTCCTCAAGTTGAGACCCATAGGTGGTGTTTTAGTCAATGTTCTATTGCTTTGAAGAGATATGATTACCATGGCACTTCATTGGGGCTTACCTTTAGGTTTAGAAGGTTAGTCTGTTACCAGCTTGGCAGATACATTGATGGCACACAGGCAGACATGGTACTGGAAACTTAGCCAAGAGTTTCTGGACCTGCAGGCAGCAGAAGAAAGAGAGAGCCACTGGGCCTAGCTTAGGCTTTTGACACTTCAAAACCCACCCCCAACAAGGCCACATCTATTCCAGCAAAGTCACAGCACCTGAGAGTGCCATGTCCTGGTGACCAAGCATTCAAATCTGTGAGCTTGTGGGGGTCCATTCTTATTCAAACCACCACATTCCATTCCCTGGCCCCCATAGTCTTGTAACCATATCATAATGCAAAAGTGTATTCAGTCCAACTTCATAGGTCTCCATAGTCTATTAGTCTCAACACTGTTTGAATGTTCAAAGTTCGAAGTCTCTTCTGAGACTCATGACAATCTGTTAACTATGTCTTCCTTTGTAAAATTAAAATCAAAGAGCAGATCATATACGTATAATGGGACAGGATACACATTACCATCCCAAAGGGGAGGAAGAGGGAGCACAATGAGGAAATAATAGACCAAAACAAGATCAAAACCCAGCTGGGCAAACTCCAAACTCTGTATTCCTATGTCTAATGCTCTCCAACTCCTTTCAGCTTTGTTGACTGCAACGCTCCTCTCTCTCGGTCTGATTCCACTCCCTGTTAGCAGCTTTCCTTGGCAGGTCCCTCACGACTCTAGCATGTCTAAAAATCTGGGAGTCTCCAAGGAAATCCAGGATTCACCCTGACAGTTTCACGTGATTGCCTCTCTACAGGGGCATGCCTGATGTACACTCAGCCTTGGTGGCTTTCTTTGGCAACAGAGGGGGGATTCCATAATACCTTTCTGGTATACTTGACTCTAAAGCTAAACCCTGCGACAAAGCTACCAAGTTCTGCTGCTTGCTGAGGCTAGAACATGGCCCCATCATTCAAATAGATTGCCACTAGTTTTGCGTTTTCGACAGTTTCCTTCCCCATCCAAGCTTGACTGTCCTAGAACTCGGTCTGTAGACCAGGCTGGCCTTGAACACAGAGATCTGTCTGCCTCTCCCTCCAGAGTGCTGGGATTAAAGGTGTGTGTCACCCTACCCAGCCCTAAACTTGTCTTTAATTCCTTTTTTTTTTTTTTCAAGTTGGAAGCTTAGCTGGGTGGAGTCTGGTCCTCAGGTCACCATCTGGTCCTCAGGTCTGCCATTATTCCATTTAGCACTGGGCTTTTCTTTAATCTGTTTATCCCCAGCCCTCATTGCCCTTGGAGCCAGCTCACCTGCACCCACACCTCCAGAGCCAGCTCTGCTGGGCTGCCCAGTCAAGACTCCAGAACCCACTCTCCCAAGTGCTACAGGTTGAAAGGGCCTGGGACAGCTCTCCCACTCTCACACCCTTGGATTGCCCAGGCAAGATGCAGAACTTGCTCTCCCGAGTGTTGTAGTGGGTGAGGGACAGGGCCAGCTCATCTGCTCTCATGACCTCAGGGTCAGCTCTCCCAACTGCAGCAGGTGATGAGGGGCAAGAGGGCATCACCCCCCACACACACACACACACACACATCCAGGCCACGTCACAGCAGATGGGTGGCAGGGTCAACTCTCCCATGCTCTCACCCTTCGATCTGGCTCACACATGTCCCATTGACCATGGCCAGCCCCTTTGTGCTACCCAGGTGAGATGCAAAGCCTGCTCTCCTAAATCCTGTAGCTGATGAAGAACAAGGATAGCTCTTCCAAGCTCATGACCTTGTTAGGAGCTTTCCAGACTGCTGGAGGTGGCAGGAGGTGGGGTATCACCTCTGGACCTGTGCCACTCCATAGCAGACGAGTGGTAGACTCATTTCTTCCATACTCATGCCCTTGGGGCTACCTCACCCCTACCCTCACACCCCTATCCACTCCACCAGGACCAACACCACTGGTTCAGGCTCAGGACTCTCTTTCCTGAGTGCTGTCACTGGTGAGAGATGGGACCAGCTTTCCAGAATGTCACATACAGTGATGGGTGGGGCCAGTTTTGCACAGTCCCTGGACATCCATGTGGTCCCCCATGGCTGCTCCAACCAGGGACATCTCCATGTTCTTTACTTATGATAATATGAGACACAGATATCAACACTGCCCCCTGGCACTGCATAGCCATGGACTCAGATATGGTCCTCAGTGGCAGTTTGGGCTGGGACCTCACCATGGTGCCAGATGGCAGGGCTGGCCGCTCACAACAGGATACTTCATTCCATTCTCAAGTCTCCAGTTCCATCTCTCTTCATAATGCTCAAGTTTCTTCACTTCCCTTTCTCTCCCATCTGACTACCGAATACTTGCACACTGTGGTGATTCCTGCTCCAGGCGGGGCCACACAGCTGGTGGCCCCTGGGGAACACCCCCTACCCCATCCAGGTTGTGTGGTGTGGTGGTAAGTGGTGTCTATGGTCCGCCTGTGCCAGTCTCAGGAGGGCAGGTCTATGAGTGCCATGGCGGTCCTTGTCTCTCTCCCTTTTCCCTCACTGAGCTGCCTGTGTATGGTTAGATTTTTATTTTATTCGACTTGATATTTATGAGTCTCAGGCATAAAACAGCTTTGGCCACCAAAGTAGGCATCAGGCTAGGATGAACAAAGGATTGCCATCTGCTCTGCCCTTGACTGCTATAAGAACACTACCAACAACAGGTGTTTCTCCTTGCCCGTTGCCAGGGGATGGTGTCCCCTTTATATGTTTAAATTTCTTCATTGCCATTTAAATTAGGATATGGTCAATCTACCATGTAGACCACGGAACACCACACTTGTGTGTTTAATGTTGGTCAACTGTGTTAATTATTAATACATTTGATTTTAGATATATTATTTCAGGGCTGATCCCTTGGTGTTGGCTAGCCAACTCAGAGGGCTCATCCCTGAAGAAGACTTAACTCCTCCTCTTTCCACAGTCCTCAGTTTGCCATAGTTCCCTGTGACAGGGTTAGGTCACTTGACATTTCCCTCTTCCATGTTAGCATGTCTATTAGTGATGATATTGTTGGGGTCTTATTTAGATAGTCATATACTGTTACAGAATTATGAGTGTAACTTCCCTGCCACTCCTGGGAGACACAATTTCACAGCAGACTTCCTGGTTCTCTGGCCCTCACAACCTTTCTGCCTCTTACCTTTAGGTACAGTAGTTGTGTAGTAGATGTATCTGTTGGGGCACTCGAGATCAATTATCCCTGTATTTTGACAAGCTGTTATTTTCTGCGATGGTCCTCTCCAAGTGCTGGACTACTATAAGGACTCAGCAGGTTGTATTTGCATAGTTAGGCCTATGTAAATGTAACAGTAATAACCAATGAATCTGAAAGGCAATGAATCTGAAAGGAAGTCGGGGACCAGTGGGAGGGATCTGAGGAAGAAAAGAAAAAGGTCAAATGATATAATTATCTTTTGATTAAAAATGTAAAACTATTAAAACAAACAGTGGATGTAGCTTGGGCACTCTTATAAAAGAACAGGAGGAAGGATTGCGTCCACCAAGGGGATAGGAACTCCACAGGAAGACCAACAGAGTCAACCTACCTGGACCCTCAGGGCTCTCAGAGTCTGAACCACCAACCAAAGTACATACACTGACTGAAACTAGGTCTCCCCGCTCATATGTAGCAGATGTATAGCCTGGTCTTCCTGTGGGCATTTGGAGTGGGGGCTATCCCAAAGACTGTTGCCTGTTCATGAGCTATCTTCTTCTATCTGGGCTGCCTTGTCTGACCTCATTTGCCAAAGTGGGGGGGACACCCACTCAGAGGAGAAGGGGAGGGGAGGAAGTATTGTGGGAGGGGCTGACTGGGAAGAGGGGCAGTGAGTAGGATGTAAAGTGAATAAGTAAAAATAAATAAATAAATAAAGACACTCAATAAAATATAAAAAGAAAAAGGAAAAAATCAAATTACTAAACAGTTCAAAGCAGCACAGTGCTTTGTGAACATCGTCCAAGATTCTTGACAGTTAACCACTTGGTTCAGGGGTTCATTTTGTCATTTGTTGTCCACATGAAATTAAATCTCTAAAAAACTAAAAGGAACTTGCTATCTGCCGTACTGACTCACTAAATGCACGTTGTTTCTGCTCACACCACACGATGGCACCACTTCAACGAACAATTGCAAACACTAGCCTCCAAAATTATGACTTTGATTATGCATCTTTTGAATACCAGATCACAGATAAATTTATCGCAGATAAATCACGAGCATAAGTTGGAAGCTGAGGTTTCCTGACAGATTTTGCTACCGTCTTTTGATGCTGTGCTCAGAGCAAAGGAAGGTAGGTACAAAACACAGGATTCTGTTCATCCAGATGGAAATTTCAGGGCAATTAAGGATCTTCCACTGTGCCAACCAACCCAAACCTGATAGATGAAAAAGTGTCCCAAACAGTGACCCCAGCTCAGAATATTACAAAATAGTGTGAAAGATTGAGAAATTATCCTTTGATTCACAAGATAATACTATTAGGCAAAATCCGTGGGCACAATATAATCATATACAAGAAATTTGTGTTTCGCATGTTATCTGCCATCCTTGCTTACTGATGTCTTAGACAGCGAGGATTTCCTGCCATGACCCCACTTTTTAAACTGTTCCTTCCCTTCTCTAAGAGAAGAAAGCACCTTAAAGAGTCTTGTTCTTAAAATGTCAGACTCCATGCTCTGTGCAGCCAATTTTCAATAATATTTATATTTCACAAAAGCCTGGTGAGATAATCATGCTTGCATGTTATAAGCAAAAACAAGAATGCAAACACTCAAGGCCTCTCATCTAACAAGAAACAAAGCACAGATCTATTTGTGCTTCAGGTACAGCACTTACCCTTAACCCCAGGATGCTCCCATGTGGCCCTGGAATGAGTATGCTTCTGCCTTTCATATTGCCCATGTATCAGTCTGCATTAAAATGCCACCCTTACCCATACCTGGAACCTTGCTGCAAGGACTAGCCAACATACACCTCATTGAAGTACAGCCACTTAAAAATTATGGTGAAAAGGTCTCCCATCACTACCATGGTCCACTGGCCATCAGAATACACTAGAAATGTCCCTTTCAAGATTCCAAGGGTTTTCTTAGAAGGATAATTTCAGAGAAAGGTACAGATTTGTGTTGTATGATTTGAAACAACGTTGACCATGTTAGGACTAAAAAAATGGCAACAGAGGTAATTACTTCACTCAAATGCTAGATGCTAGGTTAAAAAGGTGAGGTCAGGGATCATCTGAAACAGAAAAGATTATCTAGTCTAAATAAGCGACTGAACTTGACTATATTCTCCAAATTACCTGTTGGGCATCTGTCCAAGTATCTTGAATGCCAGACAATTCTACAGCCAAAAAAACTTACTTTCAGTTTTGAGAAAGTAGGACTGTTCTTTCTATACCAAGAAGCTAGAGGTAGATGTGGCTGCTGGCATTCATGAGGTATTGACCACTTGCTGAGACCTCCTTCAGCCCTGGGTGAGAACTGTTCTCTGGGGAAAGGGGCATCAAGAGAATCTTTGATAGGTAAGATGCTATAGGAGAACAATATAGATGCAGACCCCATAGTATTTCTATCATAGGATTCATAAAGCATTCCACTTATATTGTAATGAACTTAACCTACTTCGACTTTGAGATGAAATATAAGTGTATTTAATTAAACAAGCTCTAATTTGAATTAAGACAGTCAAATAATGCCAGCTGAAAAGAAGAAAAAGCCTTAGAGTAGAAATCTGTGCAGACATTCTTCCTCCTTTGTTAACGCCATTTCTAGACTTTTTGCATTAAAAAAAAACTATGTAATTAATTCAAAGACATCAAAAGTGTTTCGAAAAAAATGACAGCCTCAGTACTGTTTTATACATTTTTCTTCTCCAACAGCTTAAATAGTCAGTGCCACAAGAGGGAGCTAGTTCATATCTTCTCAGAATATTAATTTGATACAGTGAGTTGTTACTGTATCTATGCTGTAATGCAAAATATTCAATGCACATACATAGTTACTTGGGAAGATTAACTTTGTTACTATTCTCTCCTCCAAAATAACATTTTGGATTGCTTAAATTGAAATTTAAATATGGCATTATCTCATTTAAAAGGTAAATGTTAAACAGACCGTGATGGTGCACACCTGTAACACCAACACTTGGGTGACTGAAGCAGGAAGATTAGAAACTAGTTCTGGCTGCAGAGTGAGTTTCAGGTTGCTGCTTCTGTGGGATGTATAGGTTAAAAATATGATTTAACAGAATTACCAATATTAGAATTTGTTTACATAAAAAAATTGGACAAATACAGTATTGCTTTAAACACAAAAACAAAACAAGTGCACTAAGTGCCTCCCTTTTGTGTCCAAGTTGTGCTAAAGGCATTGCTGTCTATGTGTATGTGTATGTGTATGTGTATGTGTATGTGTATGTGTATGTGTATGTGTATGTGTATGTGTCTAGGTGAATATGTTTGGACATGGTTGGATGTGGAAGATGCATGACCTTTTTTGACGGGAAGGATGGAGGAAAGCTATTTCCAAACTTCAACTCACTCTCGGAGTCGCATAATTTATCTTTGAGCACTGTAATGTGGTCAGAGTCATGTACAAAAGCCAGGTCACATTCCAGGGTATTTGTAAGAACACGGGGATAGCTTGATGCTGTGAGTCTTGGGGGCCTCCACAAAAGCCCTGTGATTGTTTGATCAACTATTTCTTTATCTGCAGAAAGATTGAAGGAGGGGTTTAAGAGATGGGAATCATTGTGGTGTGAAGTTCATCTTTCTGCTTGGACTTGTAAGAGAGGTGAGGCAATAAACACGCTTCCTCACTACCAGAGTATATTTGATCAGATTTTCTGTCCCTCCTAATGAAAAATCCCCTAGCTCATTTACCATGCTCAGATGGAACAGTCTATGAAGTTATTGAGCAGTGCTTTCTCAGACATGGCGCTTGGGAGAGTGGTCGACAATCAATCAATCGGATCACTCAATCGATCAGGATATAAATAAAGGCTGAAGAACTGAAGCAACCACTTGTTTGGTTTTTACAAACTAAGGGTACTAAGAGAAAAAGCTGTGGCTCAATGGATTCCTTATCTTCGAGGAAACTTTATGGTTTGGGATCAGAAATAATTCATCTCTTTTATCCGGGGAGAACAAGAAGGTACTCTTCCACCAAGACAAAAACAAGAAAGTTCAAAAGAAGGGCTCAGAGACTGAAGCCTACAGATTCCTACTCTTGAAGAAGATAGAGTCCCTGCCTAGAAGCCTGAGTGAGCCCTACTATTTAACCTGCACATGTTTCTATCTGGGTTGGGAAATAAACAGCCAAAGACAGTCCAAGCTTCTCAAGAGACTGAGGTAGGAAGGTCACAAGTTCAAAGTCTGCCCTGGGATACAAAGTGAGTTTAAAACTAATCTAGGTAGCTTAGGGAGACTCATCTCAAAATAAAATGTAAAAAGAAGGCTGAGAATGTATTTCAATGGTAGAGCACCTATCTACATGTAAGTTACATGTACTGTGTTCGATTCCCAGTACCACCAAAGAGAGATGGGGGTGGGAGAGGAGAGGAAAAGGGACGGGGGGGGGGACAAGCAAAGAGGGAGATCATCTCTACCATCACTCATGGCAAAGACAACTGAGCTGACTATAGTCCAAGTAGGTATTACAAAAAGTAGCCAGCTTTCAAATCTCTTGCCCTGCTTATGGTGGTAACTGTTCCAAACAAAATTCTGATAATAAGAAGCTATAGGTTTGTGGCACTAGGCAATGAGGGGTAAAAGTAGAGGACATATAGTTAAGAGCTGGATCTCCTAGACAGACAACCACAGAGTAGAAGGGTCCTCCAGAACCCACCCAGAGACTTGACTTGTATGAAGACCACACAAGAAAGATTCCCAAGGGAGGGAAGGGATTAAAATAAAAATTGAGATTGATGCTTTAAAGTAAGTGTAATGAGTTTTAGTGGCTCAAAGTGACTGGAAATTTATGGGATCTATCCCAGATGGTATTAAGTGACAAGAAATGAAGAATGGATTAGGCATGGTTGAAGGCAGTGACTGGAAGAAATAAATCCTTTATGTATTTATACCACACTGAGCGAACTGTTCATCAGCTCTGTAGGGATACTGGAGAAGGTCTCCTTCTTCACTCAGGCAGCAGAAAATGGTCCAACAACCAAAAACCTTAGCATCCGATTAGAAGCAGCCATAGTGAGTGTGGCACTGGTACCTTCCTATTCACAGCCACACTGCCTTCGTTTTCTTCTGAGACATCTGGTTGAGAGAGGGCCACAGAGAGATTACAGTGTATGTCTAATGCTCGCTCAGGATGCATTAAGTCAGACAGCTCAAGAATCAATACAGACCTTCACTTTGGGAAGACATGAGAAAACAATCTACTTTTCCTGCATGTAATTTATGTCCCTTGTTCTTTTCTATATGTTAGGAGACTTTTTTTTTTTTAATTTTAAAGTCTAATTCTAACAATGTTATGCTTCTTATCCCTGGTGATTTTTCTTAGGATCACTGAACCATGGGATAATTCTGGAAAGGGTGATGTGATAAGGCCCAATAAGAAAGGAAGCCATAGGTGTTTCATTGAAATATGTAGGGAGTTTTTTTTTTTTTTTTTTTTTTTTTTTTTTTTTTTAAGCTCGTTGGGATCTTGACAGAATGTAGAAGATGTGGGTGGGCTGCGGAGAACTCCAGAGTGCCTGTCAAAGGATGCAGCTGCTACTCCATTCCTGCTGACTGTTGCCATGTGAACATCACACCTGGTTTAGCCAAGTCTTCCAATTTCTCAAGATAAATGAAAATTTTACTTTTTCATATAAATTTTATTATTTTTAAGCACTGGCAACTACTCAAAACATTTCAAGTGCTATCACGGCCAAACAAAGCACATCTGTGGGCTGATGTGGCTGGTGGGTTGCCAGCAACCTCTGGCATAGGTAATGGGAGAAGGTGGTCAGAACTGAAATATGGGATGAAGGCTCCAGGATTGTTGATCATTATTGCTGCTAAATGGGCTCTGGATGACTCCCGGGCTGGAAATAAGAACATTGTAGGAGGTCTGAAAACTAGGAGAAGCCACTCAAATTCTACAAATGCTGAAGAATGAGGTACTGGTACTCCCAGGATGATGTAACTCACCACATGCAAGCCGCAAGAATGCCTCCTTCAGGCATCCCTGGGATGGGCAGGGAGACCAAGCGCCAGCTGAAGCATCTGCTTTGGTGACATGCATGTTACCCACAGGGTATACCTCAGTTAAGACCAAGAGGATGCAAAGCGAAAAGATAAACCCGGGCAGAAGACAGAATTTCATGAAAGCCTCGAGTGTCAGGGATACCCCTGGGAGAGGAAAACATTACAAAAGCAACTTTTCTAAAGCACAGAGAAAAATCGTTTAGAGCCAAAAGGCCAAATGTCTTCCTCTCCTTGGACAGTGTTTTGGGTGGAGGTGGACTGGACAAGAGCTGGCCCACTTACAGAAATGAGATCAGAGTCGACGACGTGTGGTTCTAAGAAAATGCTACGCAGAGAAACCTACCAGGAGGTGAGCATCATGTTTCAACATCAAACCAGGCTGGATCTGTGCATTTCTTTTGGTTTTAATATTTTTTTGCGGGGGGGATTTTACTGTATTTAAAGTCTTTCTCCTCTTCCTTCACCTTTCTCCAAGTCCTTCCGTCTTCTCTATTCCACTTCATGACCTCCCTATCAAAGTATTTTTGCCATGCACATAGATATTAATATACAAGTGTAATCTAATAAGTCTGTATAGTGTGGCTTACTTTGTTTTATTTTAGAACCGACTGCTGGGTACTGAATAACCAACTACGGGGCTGGCTCCAGAGGAAGACTGAGTTTCCCTCTCTCGGCCGCCAACAGTTCCCTGCAGCTTTCCATCTAGGGATCTGTGTATTTCCAAGAGAACACTCATCTGGCATTGGCATTGCTCAGTTGCCTCCTAATTATTCTCCCTGACTTTGAACTTGACCTCTACAGTTTAGTTCTGAACACAAGACCAAAGCCATACTTTAGAGACTTAAATCTGATTATATCACTGTCTCTGCTATAAACTTCCAGGGATCACTTTTCATCTACAAAACAATCCCAGAGCCTTTAAAAGGTCAAGGTCCCCTATCTGTCCTCAATGTCCTTATTTGGTGTCATCTGCTCCATCCCTGACCATCTTCCTCATCTGCTAGAGTCAGACACGCTGCCCCTTCAGCCATGTCCTGAACGTGTCCAACATCCCCTCTCTGTTCTCTCCACCTCCCCAACATCCATCCACTGGATTTCTCCAGTTTATTTTTTTTTTCAATCTTGCTCAGATCAGCCTCTTCTGAACCTCTCAGTGCCTATCAGCAGCTCAGCATCCCACCTCTCTCCATATCGGTATGATTGTGGCTCCCACACCATTTACCACTACCTGGCAGATTTTCTTTGCATTTATCTATTCATATAACTATTTATCCCCCCATGAGACCACATGCTTCATTTAGGGTTTTTATCTACTGCTCTATCCCCTAATCCTACAGCAGCGCCTGGCCCATAGTAGGTGCTTGATAAATATGTGTTGAGTGATAAAGTGAATGGAAGAGCAAATTAAGGAAACACTGAATGACATCTGAGTAAATTAACAGAGACCGGGGAAGTACTTAGATAAAATATTCAGAGAGATTTAAAACGTTGGTGTGTTCCCAATGCTTAAAAACATAATCGCCGTAGTCAATTCCCCTCTGGTGATGAGTAATGTTAGTGACACAAGGTTGAAAGGGTGGGTGGCTGCTTTCTGGAAAGGAGGAAGGCTGACTCCTTGAAACTGTTGAAAGATCAGAAAGGAGTAGGTAGGGATTCCAGGCTTGCATGAAAACTTGGCTAGAGAGGGACCCATATGTGGGTTCACAACAGAGAGGACATGATGTCTACAAGCCCGCTGAGGCTGTGCCAGAATCTGCAATCAGGACCTATGACTTTTCTGTATTTCCTAACTTTCAGCAGAAAAAAAAAATCCCACAATTTAGATATATTTCTTCAGAATGCTGGCTGTCATTAGGATCTAGTAGTGACAACAGTCTTTGGGGATTCCTAGTGGGCTTGCCTAATTTGCTGAGAATTCTTTTCTTCTGTAATACATATTTATAAAACATAAGAGAGAGAGAGAGAAAGAAACATTTGAGGTATTTTCTCCCAAAGCTATTTTTTCTTTCTTTCTCTGTAAGATAAACAACATGTTGAAGCACACATCTATTATATATATATATATATCCTCTTGAAATTATTTATTCTCATCTACCCTATGAGGCTAGGAATGGGTGGAAGAGGCTAGGCATAGGATGAAGTAACTTATCATCTAATATTAGCTATTTAACATCTTAACCTTTTTAGCCTTAACTAAAAAAGACTGGGAGAGAAAGCTGACTATTATGTGACCACAGTGAATGTCTATATTTGTGATGTGCAAGAACTTACCATTTTTAAAACTTAAATTATATTTTGAAATTTAATTTTATTTAGTTTCAAAGGTTTTTCAAGTGCCAGTGCAAAAAAAAAATGCTTTGTGTTTTTTTTTTTTGTTTTTTAGGCTAATTTATTTTAATTCAAGTTTAATAAACTCAAGATGGGGAAATGACTCAAAAGCAATGAAATGTGTTTTCCTAAGCAAGCGTATTAGGTTATAATACAAAGAAAACATGTGAATGAAGCCGCAAAGGATACCATTTTTAATTAGAATATTTTATGGTCTGGTTTTCCTTGTACAATATATAGAATTATGTACCCAATTCCCATTAATACTAATGGGAACAATGCATAAAAGCTCACCACACACAGCAAAATGTGACTTGAGACCAAAGAGCTATTTCACTCTGTGCCGTTAACCTTAATGTCAATTAGGCTGCCCTGTATCTCTGTGGAACTTTCCCTGACCTCTCGATAGTAACTGAATACTCTGTTCTTGGACCCTGGCTATAGAATCCTGTAGATTTTACCATTTCTTGATTCTGTTGTTTCTAACCTAACTTTACATTTTAGACATGTCTTGTTTCTATCCTTATTCATTCATTGACTCATTTAGGAGAAAAGCAGTAGATGTAGCATTTGAATTCCTTCCCAAGGGGAAACGGATATATATCAAATTTCAGTCAAGGATTAAAATGTGTTAAATGGCCAGGCGTGGTGGTGCACACCTTTAATCCCAGCACTTGGGAGGCAGAGCCAGGTGAATTTCTGAGTTTGAGGCCAACCTGGTCTACAGAGTGAGTTCCAGGACAGCCAGGGCTACACAGAGAAACCCTGTCTTGAAAAGCCAAAAAAAAATTGTTAAATGAGGTTGCACAGATATATTGTTCTTTTTAAAAAATATGTATGTATGTGTGTATGTATGTATGTATGTCTATATGTATGTGTGTATGTATGTGAGTATACTGTTGCTGTCTTCAGACACACCAGAAGAGGGCATTCAATCCCATTACAGATGGTTGTGAGTCACCATATGGTTGCTGGGAATTGAACTCAGGACCTCTGGAAGAGCAATCAGTGCTCTTAGCCACCGAGTCATCTCTCCAGCCTGATATATTGTTGTTTGCTTTATTATTGTCTCTATCACATAAGCCCGAATGCTTCTAAGAATTCCATCTTTGTCATTTTTTTTAAGGTATTACCTCTGGAAAGATCTGGAAAGTTTCATTGGACATTGAGAACTTGACAGCAAACTATAGACATAGAAGGCAGATGATATTGGTGGAAGATAGAATTCCCGGAGAAGTAGTAGCCTGAGGTCCAATGAGGAAGGAAGCAGGAAGTACTACAGAAATGGAAACCACCGAAGACTCTGAACATGGACCAGGGTAAAGGTAGATGTGTGTGGAAAGGAAGCATTGAAAAGGGTAGTGTAGGTATTTGAATAGCAGGCTGAATCAATTAGGAATAATGTCATCTTCAATAAACAGAAACCCGATTAAAGCACAAAAATGACTTTTTGGGTTTTGTTTTATTTTTTTAAACTGTAAAAAAAGAAATATCCAGAATTAGGCAATCTCAGGATTGTGTCAGCAAGTCAACAGAATCCTCGTGGTCTGAAGCTTTCTACTTGTCCTGTGCCATTTTCAAGGATGTTCTACTGTGTCTCCTTTTTGGTAGTAGGATAGAAGCTCCAGGCAGCATGCCTACATTTAGGAAGGGAGAAAGAAAGGCAATGGCTTATATTCCTTGAAGAGAAGAACAAAGGCTTCCTTGCAGTCCTCTAGTAGTCTTACATCATATTGTCCAAAGCTGAGTCAATGGACTGAAGTAGAGGCAAAGAAAGCGGCATCCTTTCCAGCCTTTGCAGTGAGGATGTCAGAGGGGAAAACTGGAAATGCTGTTGCCCATGCTAGCCAACCTGCCCTCACTGAGCGGGGATCAAATAGATGTTGCTGGAAAGCAGCGTTTACTGGATATGTTCAATGGAGAAATGGCACAGAAGTAAGGCTTTAATATGAGTAACAAGTGGCTTATAGAATCGATCTGGGGAACTGAGAGAATGGGGGAAGGAAGGAAGGAAGGAAGGAAGGAAGGAAGGAAGGAAGGAAGGAAGGAAGG
>NC_034600.1:44971908-44973540 GCF_900095145.1 Mus pahari | reverse complement strand
AAGGAGGAAAGAAAAAAAGAAAAGGAAGGAAAGAAGAAGGAAGGAAGGAAGGAAGGAAGGAAGGAAGGAAGGAAGGAAGGAAGGAAGGAAGGAAGGACAAACCAGGTTCTAGACATGTCAGGTTTGAGTTCCTGTTGAAATTACTCTCTGTCAAAGACCAGAAGAGCTGCCTGTTGGAATCCAGATGAATTTTCCAGTCCATACCATTGTGAGCTACATAGGGCTTCTTACTATCAGCCGCTAAAATTTGAAATGCTTTGTAGCTCAGCAAAGCTAGCGGACACAGCCTCCTGACACATCTCTCTGTATTACCTGGGTAGACTCGTCTGACCTCCGTCCAGAAGACGGAGGTCACTTTCTGAAAACAACCACAATCGCATCATCAATCCCCAACAGTGCAGAGTCTCGGAGATCTCTAACTTGGTGACTTCCCATCACTGCTCTTCCCATAATCCCCTCCGCTCAGTGCTCTGTGCTTCCCACCCCAGCCCCAGCTCTCTTGCTGTTTCTTGGACACATTGAGCACAGTCTTGCCTCAGGACCTCCTGCCTCTGTTAGTGGCGCTGCCCGAAATGCTCATTGTTGTTGCCAGTGTCTTCTGTTCATTCCTCAGCTCGCACTGTCTCAAGACTTCCTTCTTAAGCAGAACCACCGGATTCCCATCAACAATTCCAGTCTCCGGTTTGCCTGCTCTGTTAATGTGCTGTTTCACACCTATCACCTTCTCACATCCCCTGATTTGTACCTAGTTATTATGCTCACTATTTCTTAATTTAAATTCGTTGTTAACTTATTCTCTTTACATCCTGCTCACTGCCCCCTCCCAGTAACCCCCTCTGACCATCCTTCACCCTTTCCCCCAGCCCCTTCTCCTCTGAGTGGGTGGAGGCACTCCCTGGGTAACTCCCACCAAAACAAAAACAAAAACAAAACACTGGCACATCAAGTCTCTGTGAGGCTAGGCGCTTCCTCTCCCACTGAGGCAAGACACAGCAGCCCTGCTAGAAGAACATATCCCACAGACAGACATATCTTTTGGGATAGCCCCCACTCTACTTGTTCAGGACCCACATCATGGTCAAGCTGCACTTCTGCTACATATGAGCAGGGAGGCATAGGTCCAGCCCACGTATGTTCTTTGTTTGTAGTTCAGACTCTGAAAGCCTCACGAGTCCAGGTTAGTTGACTCTGTCTTCCTGTTGAGTTCCTATCCCTTTTGGGGCCCACAATCCTTCCTCCTATTTTTCCATAAGAGCCCATGTCTTAGCCATAGTTTCTATTCCTGCACAAACATCATGACCAAGAAACAAGTTGGGGAGGAAAGGGTTTATTCAGCTTATACTTCCACATTGCTGTCCATCACAAGAGGAAGTCAGGATTGGAACTCAAGCAGGTCAGGAATCAGGAGCTGATGCAGAGGCCATGGAGGGATGTTAATTACTGGCTTGCTTCCCCTGGCTTACTCAGCTTGCTCTCTTATAGAACCCAAGACTACCAGCCCAGGGATGACACCACCNCCAAGGGGCCCTCTTCTCTTGATCACTAATTGAGAAATGCCCCACAGCTGGATCTCATAGAGGCACTCCCCCCAACTGAAGCTCCTTTCTCTGTGATAACTCCAGCCTGTGTCAA
>NC_034600.1:44920345-44971178 GCF_900095145.1 Mus pahari | reverse complement strand
GATCACTAATTGAGAAATGCCCCACAGCTGGATCTCATAGAGGCACTCCCCCCAACTGAAGCTCCTTTCTCTGTGATAACTCCAGCCTGTGTCAACTTGGCACACAAAACTGGCCAGTACAATAGGCTTAGTCCTCTTTTGGCAACACCAAGAAGTGCCGGATCAGGTTATTAGAAAGACTACAACAGAACTATATTTACATGATAGAAACAACCACATATTCAGTTGTCCATGGGGCATTTGTCAAAACTATCTGTATTTTTCTTTTAAATACTTATGTTTTAATTCCAAATTTCCACTCTTACATTGTGAATGGAAGGGAGAACAAACTTAAAACATACCGACTCTCTTTGCAATACTGATTTCTATAAAAGACACAGATATATTTGGAATATATTTTCTAGAGTTAGTTAGCATCAGGGACCACGCTTATCAACAAACATTTTACTGTCAGCAGACAGAAGAAATAGAAATTTTTTTCTGTGCAATTGGCTAGCTCAGTGGCTACCAGGAAACTTTTCTATAAGTCTGTAAAGGTATCTGTGTATATTGGTGTGGTGTATGAAAAATGCTAACTAGCTATCGCCAAAAGGACAACCACTGCATGCTCTAGTCACAGAAAACCTGAAATATATTTTCTGGTACCCTGGGTAGTGTGAGCTGTTAAGTCCTGCCTGGCTTTTACACTACACTTTTATTTCTTGAACAAATGTGTCACTGATCAAACATCACTATTGTAAGGAGAGTGAAGTCTTAGAAGAAAGAAAAAGAAATCTTACATTGTTCATCTAAAAAGGAAGGGAGTGTGTGAAGAGTATTGTATTGTATGATATCGAATGCTTATAAGGTAATTTTTCTATGTACCCCATCTACTCCACACACAGACATACAGAATCATGATGCTAGATGTTCAATCCAATCATTGTGTCAGTGTAAGTTTGCTCTTTATAATGACAGGTTGTTATCAACAATCTTTTAGAAGTGATTTTCAGACCCACAGCTCTTATATTACAATTGGCAGTCATATAACCTACTATCCTGTACCTTTCTGAAAAACGACAGCTATGTTTTGTTAAAGAATTTGCCAAGAAGGTCACTTGGAAGGGAATCCAAGAAAGATTCAAGTTTCTCCAAAGTTTGCTTCTATATGGACTAACATATGCATTCAGATGAACTTTACTGGATGCTGGTTATTTCCTCCCCTTACTGATGGCTTTATGGAGCTTTTAAATAATTACTATGGATGAGCAGTGGTTTTTCTGAAACTCTTTCTCTCTTTAGTGAAATGATGCACCAAAAAGAACTCATTCTCCAATCCCTCCCAACTTAGCCTAGACAGCTGTAGGATGAAGAATATTTATAATAGTGCACACAAATTCTTAATCTAATTTACCCTGAGTTTAGCCTCTGGTTAATAAAAACAGGACAGAGGAAGTTGTATTCCAAGTTCATCTACCTTACACAAATGCAGGTAACTTGTCACTCTGGAAGACAGACAGAAGGAATGAATTAACTCATACCACATAGTTTCATTAAATCACCTCAGTTTTCAGATGTTAAACCTGATGCATGGAAAAGCAGTACAATTTATCTATAGGTCAATATAACTTTAAAATGTTAACTATGTAAATAGTTAATAAATAAAAAGCTAACTGTGATTCAAGCCACATCCTTGTAATCCTTTCTAGAAATAAATAGGTTCTAAATTATTTTTGAAGTCCACAACACAGTACAACTGCACACTTTAAGCATATGAGGTTAATATAGAGTAATATGAACAGCTAGCAAGTGACTTACAGAACTGAGACTACAAGAGGTGCTTATAAAGATTATCTCTTAAGCCATCATTGTTAATTTACAATCTTCCTTGCACTGACACAGCTAATGTAGCTGGTGTTAAATTTTAATTGTCCCTTGAATGTTAGTGCTCACACCATAGGATCTACAATAAGAATAAAACCAACCTGTGACTTAATCTTATATTTTCAAAGAATTAATAAGAGCTTTCAACAAACAACTGGCCAAAACACATAGAGATCAAGGGTGACACCCACTTGATTTCTGATGGATCAAAGAAGAACACACACCTTACAGATAGCCCCCCTGTGTTTGCTCTCGGTGCATCTTCCAAAAATGCAGATTGATAACTGTTAGAACAGTAAAACAATAACTGTTGCTTATCCAGGAAAATAAGATAAAAAATATTTAAAATGTAGCAGTGACTTATTAAAACGTGAAGATTCAACAGGGCTGTCTTCTAATTCATTAAAAGAATTACACTTGAATCATTGCATTTAAAATAATGCTAAAACATTCTGTTTCTTTTGTGAAATCTTCCATTAGGTTCTTTTCTGTAGAAGCTTTTCTCATTTATATATTCCACCAAAAAATGTCAGCAGGAATGAGTTCAAAGAATCTTGGCTGCCTACCATACATACCAAGCACCACTGGGTAATGATGGGGAACAGCTTTGGTCCAAAGGATTGGAGAGTCTGGTAAAGAGAGATCTGTGAGCATGGAAACACTTAGCTAACTATGATTCTTGATGTCCTCTCTAGAATGGTTTACAAATTGCTTTTAACTCTGTCAGTCAATATAAACTCATTTTTTTTAGTGATATAAGCGTAATAGAAGACAAAATAAATTAAAATGCAAATAGAGTCACGCAATTATCCAAATGATTCCACACTATTATATTAGTTTTCTGCTCTGTCTATCCTCTACACCACTGGGTTTTCCTCAATGAATCTAGACAATGAAATTCTTTGGGTCAGACATGTTTTGATCTTCAGGAATATGGCAAAGAAGATGTCATGTGCATATAATTAAATATCATTTTTTCTCAAAAATGCTAATTACTTTGAGCAATGAGACACATTTGCTTCATGTCTGGGGACAATTTTTGTGACTGGAGGAAGCACAGTACACTAATCAGGATTTTGAGCCACACTCAAGACCAAGTGTGGGTCTTTTATTTTCTTATCAGACTTGAGGAAACTTCTTGACATATTCACTTATCGAATATTTAGTTTCTTGTCTATAAAAATCCAGATATTAACAGACATCTGGTTGTTGAAAGAACAAGTATATCATAGGTGTTCAGGATTGAATACTGTTCTAGTTATTTTATTCTTCCCATACTCTGAAGACAGTAACAAATAGCATAAAATGATTCTTATGCAGGAACAGAAAAAAAATCCTTTAAAATATTTTTTCCATCTTTGAATGTCCATTCGAGCTAGAATAAGAAAATGAATGACAATATTTGGCCATGCAAACCTCTTGAGCAGTCTGAGCTTCTGAGGCTACTGGTCTTCATTCCCTTGCCAATACAGTTCTCATGACAGAATGGCTTCCTCTCTTCTTCCATTCTTCTATTCGGATGCACATTCTTCCTTTCACTTCTTTCCCCTTCTTCCTAAAAGCCTTCTAGTAACCATAAATGAGAACCATAAACGTTTTCTCCATAGCCACTTGGGATTAAATATTTTTGCCAACTTGTTTACTTATATTTCTATTGCTGTGAAGAAACCATGACTGAGGACAGACTTTATTGGGGACTTACAGTTTCAGAGCATGAGTCCACGACTGCCAGGTGGGGAGATTGGCAGCATGCAGGCAGGATTGCCAGATCAGTAGCTCAGAGCTTACATCTTCATCCACAAGCAGGAAGCTCACCCTTAGTGACACACCTCTTTTAACAAGGCCACACTTCCTATTCCTTCTCAAACACCAAATAGGGACCAAATATTCAAATACAGAAGCCTGTGGGAACCTTTTTCATTCCGATCACCAGACTGACTTGAGAGAAGTCTCAGTCTTTCTGAGTCCACAATAATACCCCTAAACATTAGGCTGGGTAGTTATACAATTAGGAACATGACTCATTATTTCTTTTAGATTCCCTTTGGTCTTTGGTTATTCTTCATGGGAGTAAAGAAGTTGGTACTGTCACCAGCCAGCTCTGCAGCTTTGTCAAGTCTCAAAAAGAATAAGGGTGCCGACATACTGTCTCATGTTTCTCCTGTCACGGCTTCACACTTCTTAAAATTTAAAAGATTAAGGAAATATGAAATGAAGCCGTGTTGAATTTAACTGCACAGGCTCATGAGCTGCTACAGGCATGAGATGCCGTCAGTCTCCATAGATCAGAGGTCAAACTTCTGTCTCCTGGCTTGTGGATCTGACTCCTGGCTTGTACTGACAATGTTGGCATAATAAGAAAGATCCACTTCAGGAGGAAAGCAAAAGTTTTAAATTCCTCTCTATAATGGGCTTGTATGAATTTTTTTTCAGTCATCTTGTTTCTAATACGTTCTTAAATGCAAACGCCCATTATAAGGCCCTTTGTTTTCCTACCAGCTGGAAGAGACAATGTGAGTCATATAGGAAGGTGGGTTTGTTTAGCTGAAAAGTAAGGGAAATGGTCAAAGATGAGATTGTTTAATTCTTTCCTCTAGAGTAACTGCAGAATTACAAATGTCTCTTGAACGCAATCAATTATTTTCGGCCATGTCTGTTTATTTGTACACATGTTGCCAAAGTAAAGGCCTAATCCAAAGATGGATGGTTTGGGGATCTGTTGGGTGTTCTTCTGGACCCCACCCAGTTACTTTTCACGAGAACACTCCTATAGTATGTAGCCAGTGAAGTGACTGGGCAGCTAATTCGTATCAAGGCACAGTTACATTCAGTCTCAAGCAAAGGCAGAGCTCAGCCACTTAACTCCAGTCTTCTTTAAATGTAATTAAGGATATTGGGTCCCAGCTAGGTGGAGCCAGAAACTGGGAAAGTTGGGTTATTCAGTGGAAATAACAAACTGGTTATAATCCACAGACAAAAAAAAAATAATGAAAGTAGTCAAAGGAAGAAACTTTTTGTTAAGAAGAATCAGATGTTGTATTATTAGCTTTTTGAAAAGTGTAACAAACTGTTTCATAATTTGCCAAAATAGTATTCATCTACGTAAACTAATAAAGGCACCACTGATTCGTTTAGGAGGAATCTGATTACTGGGGTAGAAGTTGAAAGTAATGTGCACTTGCTTAATAGATAGATTTTCTCAGTACAGAATCCCTCTTGTGCTTCTCCATCCTGATAAATGACAGAATACTTTATTTCACTAGGCAAACTCTCAATCGTGGCTGCAAAATGTAGCCCTGTAATCATCCCCTGTAATAGAACTAGAAGAATCAGATGTGACATCTTTTCCTTTTTCTCTCTCCCAGTTTTTCACGGGATAAACGTTGTAAACTTTTTGAAGTTCTTTTGTTCCTCTAACAGTGTTGTAGAGTGCCATACATGGTACTGACAGTCTAGCCTTTTTTCAGTTTCCTCAGCTATGTAAGAGAATAGTGGATGACTGTCTGGAAAAGAGTCCTCTCCATAAAAATAATCTTACGTAAATGTGAGTGGGAATTTCTGTATCTGTTGGTTTGTCAACAAAAACCTACTTATTACTCTTGGTTCCTTACCCACATACTTATAATTCAATTCACAAGTTGAATTGGCCAAGAGTTCCTAAGGGTAGAGAATAAATGTATTTGCAGTGTTAAGTACCTGTGAAAAATATTAACCAACTTGGATCTCATCATGTCTAGGTAGACATCTTAGAGTCTGCCAAGTACACCTGTATTGAGACCATGGCTTCCTTCTGGGAACACATTCTATAAACTGTCCTGATTTTCCACGAACCATCTGTGAGTTTTGACTCTATGAAAACAGGGATTAAGTTGCTCTGTTTTACAGGTGATCTATCAGTGAAAACATTAAAGAACCAAGTTTCACTTCAGAGTCACAATAGTGCAGGATGAGGTGACAAGTGAGAGCCCAGAGTTAGAGGGAGCTGGGGCAGCAAAAGCTACCTGGGGAGTTGGCAGTCACTCTTGGGATGGTGTTTTCTTCTTACCAGCTGTGGAGCCTGGAAGAAGAAAGCAGAAGTGAGGCTCCTGATGATAAGAACCATGCTAATCGACATGACATGCACACACGACTGCCAGAAAACCTTGGGTTGGTTCTTGCCCCAGCCCCCCCCCCCCCGAAAAGCCAAAGAAACCATATAACTCACTGATTGCTGCCAATGCAAATGTGTGGAATTCACCCTTGGCTTCCTTTAGCATTGTCCGATGAGCTGTGTTTATGCCCATAGCTGGCTGCCTTTTCCACTTAAACTAGCTCCATAGCTGCTTTCTGCTTTACAAACCATCTATTCTTCACTTACAATGTGTGATGCATTCTCTCTTGGTCAATGCCCAATGGATTCCTTTCTTCAATTCCCAGTCACCTTTCAACTCTTTTGTGCTTTAGGGGCCATTGACACTGCTCTAGATAAGACTACAGTATCCTTTGTATTACATAAAAATTTTCTAATTGCTGAACTACTGCTTTTTCATAGACCTCTATGAAGTTATCCTCTGTTGACTAAATGTCTTTTTCTTCACTGATAGCATCCTCTCTCTTGTCTTTCTTTGTTATTCACTGGATTTACCATTCGTTGTTCCCTTAGTCACCAGGTATACCGTGTTAACTATATCCATAAGTACCAGTTCTTTATCATCAGGCTATCCTTTGTTCCTAGGTTCCATATATATTCATTCTTTCTAGCAGAGGTTTACTTTCAAGGAGAACTTATGCTTGAGATGTATATAGTGTTTTTTCCAAATTGGAATCTTTATTCCTGGGTTCACTATAACCACCAAGAAGTTAACGTTGTAATCTGTCTGATATTGCTTGCCAGGGCATTTTGATTACCTGATCATTTAGGGCATCTTTTGTGAGAGATGCTCTACGATAGGCATTGACATGAGTTAAAAATATTCTCACACTTAACCTCTTGCCTCATGAATTCATTCATCTCCAACTTAAAACATTCTCACCTCTGGGTTTCCAACGGCCAAAGCAAATAAGAACTGAGAGTAAGTCCAAGTATATTGTGAATGTTTATGTTCAGGATATTTCTCTTCCTACACAAGGTAGAGAACTGGGTCCTATAATCTAAATCTATGTTCATTATTAAGATACCCTCATACTAGTAGTACAGTAAGTGGTAGATAGTCTAGACTACCATGTCTGGGCACTTGCATTCCTCCTGAAGATCCTATCTGTGTTCTGTCCTAGAGGCACCACTTATATTTGTATCATGAAAGCATCTGTGATGGTTTGTACATGCTTGATGCAGGGAGTGGCACTATTAGGAGGTGTGGCCTTATTGGAGGAAGTGTGGCCTTGTTGGAGGAAGTATGTTACTGTGGGGGTGGGCTTTAAGACCTTCCTCCTAGACATGTGGAGACAGTCTTCTCCTAGCCGCCTTCAGATAAAGATATAGAACTCTCAGCTCCTCCCGTACCATACCTGCTTAAATGCTGACCTGCTCCCACCTTGAGGATAATGAATGGAACCTCTGAACCCAGGAGCCAGACCCAATGAAATTTTGTCCTTATAAGAGTTGCCTTTGTCATGGTGTCTGTTCCCAGCAGCAAACCCCTATGACAGCATCATAGTGTTAGCATTGATTCATGTTAAAGCTACTTCTCTTTAGAGTTTGGTTGATTTGACAGTATTCATGGTAGATCTGGTAGGATAATATTTGAAATCTAATGTTCCATTGGATTCCACAGAACCCTGTTAAATTGACATTTGAAAGCCATATGCAAGTGGCTTTTCCCACCAGCTATACATCTAATGATAGAAGAGCTTAAGATAATACCATGAAATCAATAGAACTGTTAGCACTGAGACTTATAACTGATACAAAGACATCTTAATTCTGGATCTCTTTCAAATCTATCAGTCTTTGATGTCACTTACTATATTAAGTGGAACAATATATTAGGGTTATATATTCAAGTGGACTTGAAGAGTTACTGAATCCAAGTGTAGGTTTCAGTGAAAAATGAATAAACAAACTTATTTTCCATTGGCAGAATGAGTTTGCATGTTTTTTTTAAATCAATAAAGATATTTTTGAGCCTAGCTATAATGATATAAAATTTACAGTCTAAAACTGCAACTATTACATCTCTCAACATCTTTTTTCAGTATCAAGCATGATACCTTTGTTACTTCTGCCTCACTTAGTGTGGACCATCACTTTTCCTCTGTTCTTAGGCATCACTCCTATAACTAGTATGTACCACATTCAGCGAATGAAATTCTGTGTCTACAGCATGAGCCCAAGGTAGCCGCCCCTTTCAACATTATGCTCCTTCCTTAAAGTATAATGTCAGAATTCAGTCTGGCAAATACTCTCCCCACACCATATGTATGTGAAGCTTCCTAATCTTGCAGTTCTTTGAGGGCAAAATCCCATTGTCACCAGGATGGTGATGAGTGGTCCAGAATCATATCTCAACATCATATCATAATATCCACTTCCTCATCACACACCTGACACCAACGATCGAGGCTTTTGTTCTTTGGGAGAACAAGCTTTGAGACTAAAATTTATGATTCCTGAGATCAAGGTCTTTGGAAAGGAAAAGGAAGAAGCAGAATCAGCCAGAGGAAGAAGTTCAACTTCACTCTAGCCTCAACAGAAGCCTCAGCCAACCTTATGAATGATTCTGAAGATGGATTATTCCTTTCTAGGCATCTAAAATTGGCAAGGAGTGACGTATTTACAGTCCCCTGCACTGAGTATTGGCCACCACATGAGGAAGGTATGAAGACTGACACCTCAAGGCTATCTTCAATAGCATGCTCAGGAGCCTGTGTTCTATGTCTTGAAATGGAATCTCAACTCTACCTTGCAGCCTCTACCACATTGTGTAAAAGCATACCAATACTAAACTAGGCAGGTCTTCAGAGCCAACCATTTATTACCTTTTCAAAATTAAAGGCAGTCTTTTTTTTTTTTTTGAATAGCAGTCCATAAATTGATTCAAGAACTTGGAGAAATTTCTATCAGTTCAATGACTATGGCCAGCAGGCTGGAGAGATGGTTAATTGAGTAAAGCTGATTGCTGCCTAGTCTGATGATCAGAAGTCACCTCGTGGAAGGAGAGAACGAATTTCCATGTAAGTTACCCTCTGACCTCCAGCTGCTGTGGTAGATGCATGCCCTCACATCTATGCTCATATCCACACAGATAAATAAGCAAATAGAATTTTAAAAATCTTTTAAAAGGGAATTCTTTATGTGCTTTGTATGAATTACAAAGTGGTCAGGTATAATGGCATGTGCCTTTAATCACAGCATTCTGGAGGCAGAGGCAGGCAGATTTCCAAATTTGAGAGTATCCTGAATGAGAGAGAGAGAGAGAGAGAGAGAGAGAGAGAGAGAGAGAGAGAGAGAGAGAGAGAGTTCCAGGACAGTCAGAGTTATACACACAAACCCTGTTTGAAAACAAAAGCCAGAACAAAATGAAAGAATAACAACAGCAATGCAATCAAAAGATTTTTTTGATAAACTGTTAATCATATTATTTATTGAGACTATAAATGACATGATGAACAGTTCATCTCCAAAATTTCTGTAGTTTGGTCTTTCCCCAAATTCTTGTTAAAATTCGATTGCCATTGCAAAAATATTAAAAGGTGTGCCTTTCAAGGTCACAGCCTGAGCCTTCGGGAGTAGATTAGTGTGATACCAGAGCTGCTCAGCTTCGTTTGGTTCCTTCATTTCATCTCTGTCTCATACATGTTTCCTTGCGATCATACCTGCTAGTCAAGTATGTGTTTATTATTTATAATTTACTTAGTAGTAAAGTCATTGAGAAATCTAGCACTGCTGGCCCACTTACTCAATAAACTTCAGTTGTACTAATGAGTTGCAAGTGGATAGAAAGGGGGACTTGCTGATATCTGAACTCACAGGGAAAGAAAGAATTATAAGTGATAAGTAAATACAAAAAACCCCACTGCATTTATATTATTGTTTGGCTAGTAGTAGCTGCTCTATTTTTTTTATAAAAAATTAAATGTTTAAATTTCAAAAATTAAAAAATATTTTGCAATGATTTTATTAATAAAATTCATAGGTAGGTATGATCTTTACATAAGTAAAAGACAAAAGGAGAATTTTTTCTAGTATATTATGAAAGAGAAATGAAAAGAAAGGAGTTTATAATAAAATAGTGTAGGTACCATTAGTAAATGCTTGAAACAATAGAAGGCATAATAAAGTAGCCAGATGCTCATAGCTGTATGTTGAATCATACATGTGACAGTTACATATGCTGACTGACACAGGCAAACATACTGAGAACAAAAACACCAAGAATGGTTTTGTGGCAGCATGATTTTCTGAAATTGTGAATAATGTTTAGACATCAAAAATTACTTTTTCACAGATGGTATAATTTTCTATGTTGAAAAGCCTCAAGATTACACACACACACACCTAGAATTAGCAAAGTTACCAGGAATCAAAATCAACATATGAAAACTCAGTTGCATTTCTATATGTTAACAGTGACCAATCTTTAAAAAGAAATGAAACCGCTATTTAAATTAGCATCAAAAGAATAAAATACTCAGAAGTTATCATAGACAATGATAGCTTGAAGCATTCTGACCATATTATATCACAATCAGAAAACAGGGTGTGGAATAAATGCCTGTGTTCCGGCAGCTTCCTCTTTATTACACATCCGGGACCTAAACCCAGCAAACCTTCAGTGTGGGTCTTCAATTATTTAATAAATATTATGTAATAATTATTCCAATCGACACACTCCCTCGCAGACTTGCCCAGAGGTTAAATGTCCCCTCACAATTCTTCCTGAAGCTTTGTCTTCCAAGTGATTCTAAATTCTTGCCAAGCTAACAACACTAATTATTACAGTTCTATGATCATAGCATTACTGGCCACATGGTGCCGACCCAAATGTTCATCCACAAGTAAATAGAAAAAAAACAAATATGGAATTCATAAATAATATATTATTCAATCGTAATTAAAGGAGGAATTTCTGGAATCTGCCACAGCACGGGTGAACACTGAGAAACACTATGTGATGGTGCATATATGAAATATACAGCGAGAATCATAAAGGTAGCAGATAAAACAGTGGGACAAGTGGGGTTGTAGTTTGCGGTTATAGACAACTGTGAGTTTCTCACTACCCGCCCCAACATTCTGGATTTCTGAATGAAACATACACATGTGCAGCCTTATATTTAATGTCTTAATCAGCGCAATGGCTGAGCCACTCCAAACATCCATGTGGCTAACACACTCTCCCCTCCAATATTCCTGAATTATTACTTACTAAAACCTACATTCCATCCTGGCTGCCCTGGACCCAGCGCGGGTTGGAGGCCGGGGCCTGGGGCAGCTCTTTCCTGGCTCTTACAAGTTTGGTACGCTCTTCTCCCCACCCCAGCCCCCTGTATTCTCAAGCCTCATCTCTCTGCCTTCTGGTCATGCTGGTTCTAAATCCTCCTTCCTCTTTTGGTCCCCTTGTCCGTGAATCCGAAAGTCCTGCCTCTGTCTCCCTGCCCAGCCACTGGCTGCTGACAACTTTATTTATCAATCAAAACCAACCAGGGGCAGGGACCCTCAGTGTCTTATAAGCGGGATTCTCGTGCAATTTGGGGAACCCAATTAACACAATATAAGCATTAAACCAAATCTACAACAGTGGTTTGCAGTGCGTACGGCGTCTCACCGTTACAAGATGAAAACAGTTTCAGAATAATTGTGTATGATGGCATCTCCAACTTAACAACTGTTTAATACCACTGAATTTCAAACCGGTTAAGATGGTTTGTTTTATACTATGTATATTTTGCCACCATTATAAACAGGGAATTGCCAGGCAGTGGTGGAATACGCCTTTAATCCCAGCACTTGGGAGGCAGAGACAGGCGGATTTCTGAGTTCGAGGCCAGCCTGGTCAACAGAGTGAGTTCCAGGACAGCCAGGGCTATAAAGAGAAACCCTATCTCGAAAAACAACAAACAAACAAACAAACAAACAAACAAAACAGGGAATCATGGCCATTCAGATGGCAAATGGGTAAAGGTGTTTGCTTCCAAGACTAGCAACCTAGGGTTCTCTAAGAACCTCACGGTAGGACAGACCCAACTCGTCCTCTCACAGGTTGCTGCCAAGGTGTGTGTCCATGCATACAATATTACACAAAATGTTTTTAAAAATTAAAATATAGGCACATTAAGAACTACATAGTCCTCTTATAGAAGACATTCTGTATTGTCTCCTTTAAACCACTGGGCTTTCCTACTAAACAACATTCAAATTCCTTTTTAGCCTCAGTTTACACAGTTGTAACGTTTCTGAAAATTAGTATGTATTAAATTACACAAAAGGCGCAAGCCCTTGATTACTTTGGAACCGTTTTTAGAATCTAGCGATTGCAGAGAGTTTATATAATTTTCACAATACTTGATGTCTTATTACTTTGTGAATTGCCGATGTCTTAATTAAAGGACAGAGAATTTTATTGGTAGTAGAAATGGATGTAATTTACCCTGGGAAACAATTTTCAAATGGCATGTCTTTTGGTTGATAGTGTGCATCCTTTTCCGTTGGGGCAACTCTCTGGAGCTTTGGAGGCAGGCGCGATGACTTAGTTCTCCATGTTGCCCTCCTCTTTGCGTTCACTGAACTCTAAGCTCAAAGAAAAACACCAAGAGTGGAGGCCATGAACATACTGCTAAATTATAAATTATGGCCTGGTGAAAATCCTAGGACAAAAGACCAAGATGAGGGACCAATTCCCTTTCTGTGGTTTGGAGGGAGAAGTCGGGAAGAGAGACTTGGCTTGGCCTTGCCATGCTTTTCCTATCCCTCGAGGGGTGGAGGGTCTCCAAACATCCATTTGTTCCTTGTGCTTACTTAAGTCTGTAAGGCAGGTCCCCGGGTCCCACTGTGGGCAACACTGGAAGGTAGAACCACTTTCCTGCTGTGCCTTCTTGCCCCTAACTCCCTTCCTTATGGAGGACAGATCTGCCCTGCGAGTTAAAGGTGTGGGGTCTTCTAAATCAAGGGGCATAGTGAATAGACCTTCATGTCTCTTGTTATATCTAAAATTATTTGAGTCTATAAGGCAGACGATTTGACAAGGCAAGGAAACTTCCATTTTACTCTAAGGACCCTTAGATACTAAGGTTCAACCTGAAGGGTGGGTGAACCTCTCAAGGTCCAGGCTTAGTAACACAGCTCCTCATCCTCAAACAATGTGTGGATTGATTCTGGAAGCCTGAAGTTCCTTAGTCTGTGGCTTCAAAGGAGACACAGAACCAGATACAGCACACGAATTTCTTGAGTCAATCTCAAAACATTGTTCACACATTTAAAAAAAAAAAGAAAGAAAGAAAATGATTAAAAGAAGAATATTTAAACCAGATGCTAGATGATACATTTTAGAAATAATTTTACTCATCTAGGTCCTTCATATACAAAGCTCTATGAGATTGGTTGTTCTAAATTGGGTTGACTGCTATATTGATTGGGAGTCTTACCCTAGGTTAGAAGCTCATCTCTGGGCATGATATTTAGGGCCTCCTGGCCTATAGTTAGTTCAGCTTGATGCATCACTATGTTTCTGGCACAGCACAAATACAAGCACACATTGCATATGGCAGTTTTCTCAATAACAGATGACACACATGCTGATAAAATAAGATATTACCTAGAGACACTGGAGTCATCTTAGCTACTCTAGGTATATTCCACAATGTTCCCACCAAGGCTAAATTTCCTAATGGCACATTTCTTAGAATATATTCTTGTACTTAAGTGACATATTACTATGTGTATGTGCACATGCAAAAATATGTGTTTTATAGTCATCTGCCAGTTCTACAATTTATGAACCTAATGAGGTGCCTGGGAATATTTTATTTTCCTCATGAAAATGCCCACAGCTGCTTATTCTGAACATCTGGGATAATGGAACTCTAAACAAAATACAGTGTGTGCATAATGCCAGGCACACTTAATCCCTCTTTTGAATGAATTACCAAAATTAGTGTGAAGGAAAGAATTCAGTAGACCTAAAAAAGGCCGACCTTTAACATCACAGTTAATACATTGCAACACAAAAAAACAATCTCCCTTGAAGTAGATTAATTCTTATGGAGCCCTGTCACACAGGCCCAAACCAAGCCAAGATATGACAACCAAAAGCAGTGATAAATGGCTATCACTGGAGCAGGGAAGGTGTCCAGTAAGGTCTCAATGGTATTGGAGTGGAACCAGGTTAATTTAATATCTTCATTTCTGTTCTGGTAAAGGGTGAGGGGTAAATAGTATCAGTATCCCCTGCTAGTATGATAAATGCATCAAGTTGGCAGCTGTTTAAAAATTACAACAATAGAAAAATGTACTGCACCATGGAAAAGAGAGGCTAGAAATATGGCATAAAAACACAAAACGAGGTTCAACTTGGAAATATGAATGCCGATACAATTGGGAATTATAATATGAAACAGGGAAATTGTCCAAAAATCTGGCCTGAAAGGGAGAGGGGGGTGGGGAAAGAGAAAAGAACAAAAATCACAGACTGCTCTTTCCCAAACAGGATGTGGCATTTCTATGAGAAGAGATCAGACAACCTGTGGACAAAGAGCATTTGAGCCAGGGTGTGGAGTGAGGACTGAACAAACGACAGAGTGCAGCAGGTTCAAAGTCATGTGAGTGCCTCTAATTCTACCACAGAAGGAGCACTTCCAGGAGAGCCAGCAGAGTTGTACTATCCAGGTCGACCAGATAGCCTTAGGTTACTGGAAGCCAGTCACATTAGAAATATTTTAGTACTCCAGGAAGATGGAGTAGGTGGCTGCTGACAGACATTTTAATGATCTGTCTATGACAGTCAACTTGCATGCAATTAAAATGCAAGGCATTAAAATGGCTTTCTTAATCCTTCAAAGAGAAGGTAGAAATAAATGTGAATACCACAAATACTTAACTGTAACCAAGAGTCAGAATCCAGTCCAATAAATACCTTTCTTCCAATGATTAAATACTGCAGAAGGGATATGGAAGTTCAGGAGAAACCAGAGATGAATGTTCTTGCCAGAAGGAAGAAAAGGGTTTTGGTTTTGGGTTTTGGGGTTTTGTTTGTTTGGTTGGTTGGTTTGGGGGTGTTATTATTACCCTCTCCAGTCATCCTGAATAGTTATTCAGGGGCAGTTTTAAAAAAATTCCTCAGCAGAAAAAAATAATAGGGAACAGTCTTCCTCTCAAAGCTGATAGGAAAGCTTAGTGAGTAGTCACAAACAGTTCTTTCCACGATGCAAACTTTAGAACGCACCAACAGTAGAAAGAGTCAGCTAAAACCAAAGCGCAACGGGTACGAGGCACTTCACTTCCATGCCTTCTCTCAGATCTCTGAGCCTGAGTAAGTTACTTAATAATCCTGTCTTTAGTTTTTGATATTAACAACAATAATATAACATCTAGCTTTTCATACATCATATTTTTTTAGATCAGGTACATAGACCAATACCTGGCATATAGCTATTAAAAAAATACTAGCTACAATGGATTTACAAGGCAATTTGTTTACTTATGTTAGGTAAAATACTACTGATTAGTCATTTGGCTTTCACTCCATTTGTCTTCTACTGTGTAAGCATTGGATGTCTACAATGCAGTGCCCTGCCAAGATCAAAAAGCAGGGTCCTAGGGGCGGGGCACACCGGGATTCCAATCTTGGCTTTGAGTCTCACTGGTTGTATCCTTGTGGGTATGTGATTTAACTTCCTGGCACTTCTTTTCCCTTCTCTGTAAAAGGGATTATCTGCTTCTTGGGACTGTAGTGAAGAAGATTCAAGGAGCAAGCAGAAAGGCATGGTTGGGTCTTGACTCCTCCTGCCACTCCACACGCGTTCAAAGAGTCAGAAAAGGCTGGAGAAATCTTTCCCCTAGTCCTCCTGTATTGTAGGTCAACTTATCCCAACTATTTCCCAAAACTGGGAATAGTTCCAGGGACAAGCTGCAGCTGAGGACACAGAACAGAAGAGAACAGAAATCAAGGACAGTTGGAGACATAGCTGTGGGCAAACTCAGACCCTTGCGGATGGAAGTTGGCTGGCCCTGGTGTCATTGGGCAATGACCCTGGGAAAGAACAGACAAACAAGAAATATTGCATGGTCTTAAAGATACAGAAAAGGCTTCAAAGTCAGAAAAAAAAAGGAAGGGAATTTATAAGAGTGATGTGGGGGAGTGGAAGGTGAGGGGTTTGGAGGAATCTTACATGCTTAAAATGTTTGCTTTCTTTGTGTTCTTAAAGTATGGGTGAAGTACCACATGTTTTTGAACGGCTGCCACCTTCCTCAAGTACTTCTGGGATTTGTTTTCCCCATTCATAAAGCACTGATTTATCAAAAAAAAAAATCATTATTTTAAGCACCGTTGTTTTTATCAGCCCCAACAATCAAAACTTTTATTGTATACTATTCAAATTAAAGGATCCAGATGAGGTCACAGAACAGACTCTGCACAGTAAATACCTCTCTACCACAGAACACTTTGTTTTCTCACTCCACTGGAGACGAGAAAAGCAGAAATAAATTTTGACAAAAGAAAACAAAATATCTCCCTTAAAAGGGGTTAGAGAACTAGAAAGATGACAGAGGTCTCTACAAATAATGTGTAACTGTGGTTATTAATGACAGATAACAAAGTGATAGATAACAGAATGAAATTAGGCAAATTGAACTTGACCCTATCCCTGTTGATAAATATATAAAATATAAGTAGCCTGAGAAGATATTTATTAATCATCTCACCTTATGGTCTATAAAGTGAGTCCTGCGCAGATTAAAATCATGACTTTCTAACTGCAAATTACTCCCTGGAAGATGGCCTTTTTGGAGATTTTTCAACTCCCAAGTTGTTTGAAAGCTTTTAATGGGAGAGTGGAATTGATAACTGATACCCTGGGGAGTTTGTAAAAATTAAGAAGAGAATGACTCAAAGGGAGTCACTTGGAGAATTTGGTCAAGTGTAAGACAAACAGGGGACAGGAGAGATCCTTCTGTGATTTGGGCAAGATCAGAGTGTCCACACCCTTCCCCACTTACTCACAGTGCCTGTGAATTCCAAGTGAGGCTTGGAAGAGCTATGTCCTGATCAGCATCTTGAGTTCCACCCCACCTCCCACCCCGCTCCTGAAATGCTCTAGCAACTTTCTTAGAGACAAATTTATTAATGAGGATCCAGCCGAGGAATTGTGTCCCCATGTGTTTAATTTGTTAGCAGAGTTCACCGTGTATCTCACACGTGTACAATTTTTACGACTTTTTAGTAGAGCGCTTTATTACTGCTAGTCTAGTTTGGCCAAGTGAACTTCTTTCTGTCAAAAAAAAAAAAGATGCTGTCCTTGTCACATTTTTGTTAACATTTTAAGAGTTCTTTTTCAGTGCAGGACGCTGATGTCTTTCTATAGTGGTAATGTACAAAGTCATGTGGTGATCTGACAATGTAATAGCACACTACTCTTGCATCTAATAAGATGGAATTCTATCTTAGACTTTAAGACAGCACATGCTGGTGGAGACACGGAAGTATTTCTCCTTGATTTGGTGGACTTTCTGTCTTTTTATTCATCTTTTTCTATTTTTTTATACACACCCCACAACACATTAGCAGCACGGAGCACCAGAGATGCTTGTTAAACAAATTATTACCACGTTTGTATTACATCAATTTAATCTTGCTTGTCATACTTTATAACTGGAGTTCATCACATGACATATTATTAGGTAATTATTCCCTATGGAATTGTGTGTTAAGATGATAAAAATGTTAAATTCAGAAAGATAGTTGCTATTTGGAAGATTTTCTTTAAAGCATTCCCAATCTTGCCAAACTTAGGTCTTCTTGACAACTCTGTTTTTTGTTATTGTTGTTGTTTTGTTCTGTTTTTGTTTTTTGTTTAAGACCTCTGGTTCCTGTGGGTGTGGGTCCCACCCAGTGCTTGTTACTTCACGAACAAGAAGTGATGCTTCAAAGAAACCCTGCATACCAGGGTTCCAGTGAATTAGCAGCTCACCTTTTGTTTTTCTTGATGATGACTTTTCTACATAGAGCAAGCCTCTGCCAACAGGTGTTCTCTCTCTCTCTCTCTCTCTCTCTCTCTCTCTCTCTCTCTCTCTCTCTCTCTCCCTCTCCCTCTCCTCTCCCTTCCCTCTCCCTCTCCTCTCCCTCTCCTCTCCCTTCCCTCTCCCTCTCCTCTTCCTCTCCTCTCCTCTTTCTCCTCTCCCTCTCCTATCTCTCCTTTCTCTTTCCTTTCTCCCTCCCCCTCTCTCAAATTTATTATAGAACAAAATTTTAATGCTCTCAAGCTCTGAATGAAGACGCAAGAAGTATCAGGGTCCTCCCAAACGTTACAGAATAGACCTCTCTTATGAGAAATTCTAAAAATTTTTAAGTTTAATTATCTTTTCTTCCTTTAAAAATACTTCTGTTGTCATTGTAAGGTCAAATAGTGCTATGGACACTATAATAGTGAGGAGCCAAGAGGGATCTTATGGAGCATTCTAGTTAATTATCCTTCCAAGCAACCTTGACCTCTATATATCAACCTGGAGAAATGAAACTAGGGCCAAAAATTCCATACTGCTGATGAGGGGATCTGTGCTTTGTCCCAGTGTTGTTTGTTTTTCCCAGATTCACCTCCTTGTGACACAATTTCTTCATGACCTGGGTAGGCCAGCTTTACCGTGTCCTGAAGACGTTCTTTCTACTTGGTGTTGCTTCAGTTACTCACATTCAATTTTACTACAGTCACCTTTGACCACATTTTGCATGAAGCTGATGGGTTAGGATTTATAGAAGTATGTTTTAGGTGAAGATCCCATCTCTGTGCCATGACCCAGAGCACACCAGCCAAACTAGACCATAGTCACCACGCTGATCAGCACTCTGAGAGAACTCCTGCAGAATACATAGGCTGTTGGCACCTTATTGCTGGTGTCATTTGGGCACCTCTCCATTGGGTGGCAGTACATGTTCAGAACAACCTCCCAGTACCAGCTAACAATATTTCCAAAAAGGAACTTCAAGTTCTTTTCATAAGTTCTAATAATAGTCTCTTTTAGAAAAAAAAAATTCATTGGCCATGTAATTGATGAGAGATGAACAAGAACTAAACTAGCTTCCAGATGTTTATGTATTTTAGTCAATTACTGCAGAGTCCATAGGTACAGATATAGCTATCATCACTATTGTATTACCAATATCTCCTTCAGTCTCTGGCATTCAAGTTTTAAAAAGCTAATTTTATGCCAATAGGGATTTAAGGGGAATATTTAAATTATGAGAAATGAATTCACCAGTCTTTTCCATCAAGTGTCTGGGGCTCATATTACCATACTTGGTCTCTGAGCTTGTTGAAAAGCTGTGATCATTTCTATCTGGCAGGGTTTTGAGATATATACATGATCTTGTTTTCAACATGGAATTGGGGGTAGGGGGAGCTGCTAAGTTACCATTCCCACTGAATCATGTGTAGAACCATTTGGTCAGTTTTCAGTCTCTGACACACTTGTATTCTAGATTTGATATTTAAACATTAACCTACTCAGACCTGTAAATTGGACAAAGCCAGTGACAATGCTCTTGGGGGATTAGCGTTTGGTGTATCTCTCCTGTGACTATGTATTTATGCTGAAGATGCTTTTTAGAACCAGTTACTTGAGTTAGGGTGCATCTTAGAAAGTGTTTTTTTTGTTTTGTTTTGTTTTGTTTTGTTTTTTGTTTTTGTTTTTTTGTTTTGTTTTGTTTTTTTTTTTGTTTTTGCCATCTGTACTAAAGTAAACATGGAATTATTTGTAAGGGGGAAAAGATTATTAGCACCAACTGAAAACCAAATGATCCTAAAGTGAGTCCTTAGAGCAAATGATGGAGGGTTCACAGGGTTTGTTGGAAACATTTACAAGACACAGATAGTTTACCTAAATCATTGTCATTGAGAGCCCACTAAATATTGCGTAAACAATTCTTAATGATTTTAATCGTCAGAAATTATAGCTCACACACACACACACACACACACACACACACAATTGGGTGGGAAGGACAGTATATGTGCTTTAAACATACATACTTAAATTGTAAAAATTCTTCTGTGTATCTACAGATATTTTTACATGGCATACAAAGGGAAATGTATAATTAATTCTTTTTTCCCTATTACTGAAATAGTTACAATCTCATAGATTTTCATAGAAAAGTTTTTAAAGCTTTTAAAATTTTATCCATTGAGGGAAATTAAGCTATGTGTACAAGTTAAACCACAGAAAAGTAGAGATGTCTCATGTTTAATTAGTTCTATGTTTGCAGAATTGCAGACAGTGCAGAATGCAATGTAAATGAAGTTAAATGTCAGATTCCCTTGGCCATGACTGGAGAAAACCACCCAGCAGTGTTGTATGCCAGGGGTGTGTGTCAGAGACGATCCATCCGACAAGAACGCATGTTCCTTGGAAGCCGGATATACAGTATGTATTATTTTCCCCATGTACCTTTTTAACAGACAGCTATGGACTTTGATAAAATTTTCAAAATAGATTTCTTGATCAGGTGAGGGCCAAAAATGAATGTTCCTGTAGACGGTGTGTGGTGGCACAGTGCAAAAGAGACAGCTCTCAATTCCCTAAACACTGTGGGGAAAGGGAAAGGACTGTTGGATTCGAGCTGGGCACAGTGCTCTCTCTCTGCTGCATGTGATAATGACTGTCTGAGGCAGGAAAAGAGTGAATCAAGCAGAAACCATGCCTATTGTACTTAGTAGTCCTCCTGTTCACCTCCCTGCTTGAAGATAATGAAAATGGGGTGTGGTTGGTGCCTGTGGAAGGATTTCAGTGTTTTACACTCCTCATTCCTGCCTCAGAGCACGTCTCAACTGTAATCTGTCTGGTGTTGTTCCTTGGGTAAACAGCGGAAAGCTACAGCGGAAAGCCTCCACTGGCAGCCCATACAGAGATTCTGCCTACACGTGAGCTCAATTCTTTTTTTTTCAGTTGACTGAGACTGTGATTAAGAATCTCCATGCCTATCAGTGAAGGAGACTCTTAGGACATTCTGGGAATATTTTTTCTTTCAGAGTAGCTTTGGGAAATGTTCTTAAATCACCGCTACTGGAGCAGGCATATGGCCACTTCTTAAGACATCCCAAGAACGTATCCTTCACAGTGCAAATGAACCACTAAAAGTGAGTTTCGGAGAAGACTGTTAGCTTTGAATTAGAAGCAGAACTTCAATTCTGACCAACTTCCGTGTAAAGTTTCCAATGTTACCTAAATGCTAGTTTGGCAAAATATCTGAAGATGATAGAATTGATTACAAACAAAACTCTTACCATTAATGAATTTCATCATTACCAATAATGAAAGAGCTAGGTTTATTTATTTGCTTTTCTAATGATAACCAAAACCCATGATGTGAAAGAGCCTCACATCTTCTCATTCTTCAATAAGCTACTTCACTCAGGCCCCAGATCTTATGTGTGGTGCCTATTCTAAAAGCCTCCCCATACCTCCCTATTACTGGAGGACTTATACTCTTCCTAAAATTCATATGCCAAGGTCCTAACCCCAAATGCAACTGTGTTAAGAGATAAGATCTTTAAGGAGTTATTTACCATTAAGGGAAGACATAATTGGTAGGGCCCTAATTTACAAGGTATCCTTACAGGAAGAGGAAGTGACTCAAGTTATCTCTTAACACCTCTTCTCTCTTTCTCTTCTCTTCCTCTCTCCTCTCTCTCCTTTCTCCTCTCCTCTTCTTCTGATGCAAGATGTAAGTAAAGTAATGGGAAAACACAGCAAGAAGACAGCCATCTAGAAGGCCCAAAGGGGGCCTCACCAGGAACCAACTCCCATGAGATGTGGATTTTGGTCTGGTACCCTCCTCCATGGCTATGAGAAAGTGGATACTGCTTGATCCATGAGTTCTGTGCCTTTGCTGAGGCACCCTCATCAGATGCTCCTCATTGACAGGATGTGTGTGGCCTCTTTCCCATTTACCACATCACTGTGTTGATTCCCTTTATCACACTTATCATAATTGGTAATGATTATTGCAATGCATTTACTTTGGCCTCACCATCAAGATAAAAAGTTCTAAGATCACTGTAGATGTTTTATGAATTGTCTGTAGGGAACAAGAAATGCCAAGGAACCACGACTCCATAGCAAAAGTAGTTCAGAGGAACTAAACTCAAATGACATCTTAGAGTAGATTAGGTAAGAGAAAAGGGTCATCTCGAATTGATATCTAACTGATGAACCAACAAGATGTGCTAGTAGATGTGATCTTGAAGGAGGTGGAGATGGAATGAAGAACCAAGGATAACACTTAAGTTTGCACCAAGAAGGCACCAGAAAATGGTGAGGGCACTTTAAGACCTGTGAACTAACATGGAACCCGTTCTATGGTAGAAGATGTCTAGTATGGATACTTCCTATTCTAGCTCATCACTTCTCAAAATTTAAATGTATGCACAGAAACTATCTGGGAATCTTTTACAAATTTGGGTTCTGGTTTAAGAGCTGTAGTCTGTTCTTCACCCAGCCATTATTTGGTTACTCTAGATATGTAATGTATATTAAAATCACACAGTATGATTTCTTCAATTTCTCTCCTCTTTCAAAATTGTATCCTGACCATATTAAGTTGAGTTATTAGTAACAGGCAACATTTCCTCCAAATTAGTGGAAGCCATTAAGTTACGGACCCCAAGTATTTCAGAGAAACCTTTGAAGGAAGTATACAAAGGGAAGTCCAATACAAATGGTGCACCTTAGACAAACTGCTGCCAACCACAGATGAAGGGACCACCTTAAGGGCATTCAGAATAAAAAACATATTTACTATGTCAAAGAAATGAGACAAGAACCACAGCTGACTACTTTTCAACAACCATATAAGCCAGAGAATATGAGAGTGTTATCCTTAAATTACTGTAGGAAAAGAAGAGAGGAATGATGAGTTATAACTATAATGGATGAAGAATTCATCACAGTAGATTCTGAAGACATCTCAAGAATAATAAGCAACTACCTTCCACTTCTACATTTCCATTAAATCTGTATGTTTACTATATTATTGTATAATTTACTATAAGTCTGTCATGGGTGGGGAAGTGGATGAGCTCACAAAAGGGCAAAAATCTTCAAATTATCTTAATAGAAATATAATCTAAATGTTATGTAAAATGTATAAATCAAGGTAATAATTTAAAATGTCCTCCCTTTTTGGTAAATTTAACTAAATGTTTAAGAAGGAAATAATACTTATTTTAGAAAAAGTATTTCATAACAGAAAAATGGAAACCTTCCCATGTTCTGTGAGACCAGTGTCAGTCACTCTGATAACAAAAGCTTAACATCCTCCACGTACCTATGAACAAAAATTCAGCAAAATATTAGCAAACCAAGTCTTATTACATGTAGTATGATTAAAATAAAGTATATTCCAGGAACATAAGATTGGTTAAGTTTTATAAAATCAATGTGAGTCACAATATCTGTGTTCTTTTTAAAATATTTGTTTTTAAGTATGTGTGTATATGTGTGCATGTATGCACGTGTGTGTGCATGTGTGTGTATGCATGTGTGTGCATGTATGCACATGTGTGTGCATGTATGCATGTGTGTGTGCATGTATGCATGTGTGTGCATGTATGCACGTGTGTGTGCATGTATGCATGTGTGTGTGTGTGTGTGTGTGTGTGTGTGTGTATGCACGTGTGTGAGTACCTGTGGAAGCCAGAAGCCAGAAGAGAGTACTGAACCCCTAGCACTGGAGTTACAGGAAGTTATAAGCCACTCTATATGAGCCCTGAACGCTGATCTTCTGAAAGGGAACCAAGTTCCTTAACTGCTGACCCATTTCTCCTGTCCCTATATTCATATTCTAATAAGAAAAAGTACACATTTATCTCCATAGGTGCAGAAAGCATTTGACTGCAGCAAATACCCACTAATCACAGAGTCTCTTAAAAGTAGAAACAAGTATGGAATAGGTTTAGGAGTCCAGACATTCAAATTATTGCTTTTATTGTTAGCGATGAAAATGTCTGGTTTACAAAGTGAGTTCCAGGACAGCCAGAGCTATAGAGAGAAACCCTGTCTCAAAAAAGAAAAAAAAAAAAAGAAAAGAAAAGAAAAGAAAAGAAAAGAAAAGAAAGAAGAAAAAAGAGAAAATGTATGAAGAAAGAAAGCTTTGGTGTGGGGATACTAATGCTCTGTTCTTGATTTTAATAATCTTCCTGATCCAAATATTAGGCAAGCAGCATCCATCTCGCCTTTCAGATGAGAGCCCCTGAGATGTTAGTCTTGGTTATCAACTTGACAGAATCTAGAAAATCGCCTGTGAGACAGACCTCTAGTCATTCTATGTGGGGTTATTTTGATTGTTTTACTCAATGTTGGAAGGTCCACATTAACTATGGGAATGCTGCTCGCTGGCCTGAACTGTGCAATTGTGGAAGGGGAGAGGAACAGTAGCATAGACTAATTCATTGCTCCCTGACAGTAGCTGCAGCGTCACCAGCTCCTTTGAGCTCCTGCTGCTGTGACTTCTCTACCAGGATAGACTGTACCTTGACTTGTGAGCCCAAGTAAACCATTTCCTCTTAATTTGCTTTGGTCAAGGTATTTAAAAAGAGCATCAGGCAAATAAACTGAGACAGTCCCTAAGATCTCATTGTTAAAGACAAACCACAAAACATCTGTTTCCAATAGTCAGATTCCAAATAGGAGAGAATTAACTGACCATGCTTTACTCCTTTCAAATTCATGAATTATATTCCATCCTTATTGCCCGTGGTAGGCACCCCATCCTCCTAAGTCCCTTCATTCGTTCTTCTAGTGGTTAGTATTGATGGTCAACTTAACAGGATCTAGGACCATGTAGGAGGAAACCTCTAAGACACCAGTGAGATTACCATGACTAGTTAAATTGAGGTAGGAAGACCACCATTCCTTAGGCTGATGTGCCTAAGGGACTAAAAGAAGAAAGCTAGATGAGTATCAGCACCCCAGCATCCTCTGCTTCCCCACTGTGGATGTAATGGAACCAAGAGCACCAAACTCTTATGACCATGACTTCTTCCAATAATGAACTGTACTCTTGAGCTGTAAGCAGTAAACCATTGCCCTCTTAAGCCATGTCTTGCCAACAATTTCAGTCAGAGCAAGTATAAAAGTAACCAATACAACTACTCTAGGCTCATCTTTTAACACAACGCATGGGGCAAAATAAGTGCTAATTAATTGTCCCTGAGTGGCTTCCCACTATAAGGACAAGCCAATATGGTACTCAGCCTTCACTTCATAACTTTTTGAGAAATTGGTATATAAAAAATATAAAAAAAATAAAATTGTTCAACATATTTTGTGTCTGGAAACTGTACTCTATTTAAAAACCAAACCCTCATGAGTGGTAAGAGTAGAACATAGATCTGTATCTTCATACATTTGGGGGAAATATTTCACTTTACCCTGTAGATCACAACTTCCCCACAAAATTAGCTTACTTCACTAGAAAGATAAACTTTGTCATCCCAGCTAACTTAAAATAGACCTACTTGAGATCTGGAGATCAAGTTGTGACCATTTATTTGTTTCTTCTGCCCCACAGGAGGTAAAGCCCTAGGCATAATAACTGAGATGAGAGTTGCTTTGATGACAGAGAGGATAAAATCCAGGCCAATTGCCTAGCAGTATGCTAGTCGTTCCACTTGTATTTGGGGCCAAGATGTACTGTGAGAACATACGCACAGCCCACATTGGGGTTGCATGTGAGGGAATGAGGACATTGGGTGGACCACTGTCAGTAAACAGATGTGATCCAGAAACAAACGAGGAACTGCAGCTATGGTTCAATAGGAAAGTGACATCGTCTACAGAGGCGCTCTCTCCACTCTAATCACGCACTCAGGTTGATGTGGCCAAGCACAGACCAACAGTTCAACAAAAATCAAGCTTCTCTCAGATGTAGTGAAATCTCCCATCAGAAGGGATTAAAGTAATTCACTGAGCAATTTTGAATGCCCAAATAATTTTCAAAATGATGCCCTATGTCAACATAGTATGTTTGAGGACCTAAATAAATCTAATTCATTATGTTTAACCAGGCCACCTCCTGGATAGTTTAGAGCAACAGCTAGAGGGATATTTGCTATTTGATGTCCTGACCTTGTAGTTCCAGCCTAAGTGTTCCACCACATTCTCCTTTTGAAGGTTTTGGAAGTTATTGTCAAAACTCTTTCTTATTTTGGAGTAACTGAGTTATATTAAGTATCTGTACACTGGGACAAAGAGTAAAAAAAATATATATATACTTTCTCTAAAATATCTTTTCCATCTAATTTTAAAATAAAATAGGAATAAAGTACTGAAAATATTAGGACATGATGTCAATCTCTAGTACAAAAAGCAAGTTCACAGAACTCCATTTATCTACCTGAAAAGCGTGTAGCGATCTCTGAGTATTGGCAAAGACCTGAGGTAGGGAAGATGGTAGATAGGAAGTGATTTAGACAACTATTTCTAGAGCAGGTGTCCCAAGGTTATGAACCAAAGATTATAGCCCATCCTTCCAGTTAAACTCAAACTCTGTATTTAAATTAATATAATGTTTGCATTTTTATGCCATCTAGGCCAAGGTAATGCCCACCCTGTAAGTATATTTTGATAAGACGCGATCGGCACACATGGCTGTTTATATGGTCTCAAACACCCATAAAGGTCAAGAGTGAAACCCACTACTGCAGGGAAAGGCCAAGACTGTATAAAAGAATCCCAGAACTTCTGTGGAGCTTTGACAACTCTGAACATAAAAACAGCAGAATGCAAAGCAGCAGGGTGCTGAGTTCAGCCTCGGAGCCCGAAGTGGGATTGAGTTGGGGTTAATGAGGTGGCCTCTGGTCCTCAGCACCTTCAGTCAGCCTTGCTCTCTGCAGTTTTCTCCCTGGGGCCTTTGGCGCTGCTTGGCTGTATTTGAAAAGCTGTTTGCTTCCCTGGTGTTTTTGTTATCTTTATCATAGATGATGGGGTGGCTAACTTGACAGGATTGTCAAATTGACAGGCTCTAGAATCACCTGGGAGACAAGCCTCTGAGTGTGCCTGACCAGGATTCACACTCTTGTTGTCAAGCCTTCTCATCATGATAGGTATCCCTTCCATATGACTTCCCTCTCAAATAGTGAGAGAAAATTAATTTGCCTTGGTGTAGTAGTTTGTCACATCAGTGAAGAAAGTAACTAATATAGACCACGCCCCATTATATAATAATGTAAGACACAGCCAGGTCTTTATACTCAACTATGTCTAGAAGGTGTAACTGATAGCTACACCCTTGACCTGTGATTGACTTGGTGGTTTTTCTGGAATGCAAGCTAAATGGTTTTTCTGCAAACTCAGATTCACTTTTTTTGTATCCTACTTGGGGTGGTAGATCTGTCAAAGATGGCCTGCATTAGGTCAGAGTTTTAACCTTCATAGTTTGCATATAAGATCAACTCGAGTTATAAGAATAGCAAAGACAAGGAAGAAGTACACAGTCTGCAAACCGTTCACCTACATGATAAGGCTGGCTGAAAAAATAAAAATGACATCCACACAAATCTACCTGCTACAATTCAACAGGTAAGTGCCAGGGTGAACTTTGTTGTCCTATCTTTTATTTTATTATTGTTTTGTTTTGTTTTGTTTTGTTTTTCGTGACAGGGTTTCTCTGTGAAGCCCTGGCTATCCTGGAACTCACTTTGTAGACCATGTTGGCCCACTGTTTGGTTTTGACCATATTTGCCCCCAAATCTTTCTCCCAACTTCATACCCTCTCTTTTTCCCTTTATACCCCACTCAGTGTAGCACATGGGTGTAAGTTATTGCCCTGTTCTATTTTGAGTCTTTGTGTTATCTAATAGTCATTCTTCTCTATTTATTCTCCAGTGGAAAAAGAACTCTGAAATCAAATGCTGAGATCATTAAAAATAGACTAAGGAAAACAGAATAAATTAGAGAGAGAACCAAAAGGGGTGGGGGAAACTACCCGAAAGTTAGCTAAGTTACAAGATGTGTTGCTGTTTTGATCATGGGGGCCACTGAGAACCCACCCAACCTGGCATAAACATATTGTATATTTGAGGAGACCAGTGAATGCTGACTCCTAACACTGAACATTGTAGAGATTCGGAATTCTCTGAGTTTTAGTTCCTTTGTTTCCATTTTCAACTTCGTCTCCCTGGGTGACATCAGACTTAGAAGGATCAGTGTGACTTCCACAGTGCTCCATTTTCCCACCACTTTGCAGCAAATTCAGACATAAGGGAGACACTCTTTTCTAGGAGTTTCAGCCAAAGGGCCACGTCATGACAGCAATTCTTCAGAAGTCATGCGCCAGTGCTAGCGGCCAGGAGCACCAAGCTTCAGCTTCTCTAGGTGAACGGCACAAGCTTTGGAAAGCCACAACACATAGGCCAAGACCACAAGCGTCATTGTCTAGAAAGAATTCTGATCTTACCCAAAATGCAGAGAGATAGCAAGTAACGAACAGGATTCATAGCTACTACATTGCTTCTGCCCCAAGTCTAGATCGATCCTACCTTTTCTGGCTCCTTTTTTTCTGAACATCTACTTCTGATGCACTCCACACTCAATCCTCAAATATATGCACTCTTTCTTTGAGTCTTTTGGCAATAAATTCATCAGTACAACATAGATGCATCCTGTGGAACTAGTTACTGTTTAGATATTCCCTACCCCCAAATGCAAATCAAAATTACATTAGGATTTAATACCTTCCCCAGCTGAATGATTGTCATCAAGAAGAAGAATGATAAGTACTGGTGACAACATGGAGAAAGATAAATCCTTATTTACTGATGGTAAGTGTATAAACTTGTGTAACCACTACAGACACCAGTATGGAGGCTCCTTGAAACCAAGACATAGTTGATATGGTATGAGCCAGTTAGACTAGTCCTCAACATATAATTGATTAAATCTATACACTAGTCTAATTTCTGTGGCTATGTTAAAAATGCCTGACAGAAAGCAACATAGGAGGAAAGGGCTCGTTTTAGCTCACACTTACAGGAATCAGTTCATCCCTGCAAGGAAGTCAACAGTCGGAGCTTGATTGATGCCACACCACATCCACAGTCAGGAGCAGAGAGGGTGAATGTGTGAATGCTGCTCACTTTATACTCAGCTCAAAAGTTCCACTCCTATATAGCTCAGAACATCCTGCCTAAGGAATGGTCCTGCCCACATTGAGTTCAGTCTTCCCATGCCAATTAACTCGAGATAGATAGTTCACACTGAGATGCCCCCAGGCCAATCTGATCTTTCCAGGTGATGCTAAGTATGTCAAGTTGACTATTAATGTTAACAGTCACAGAGTCTACATCAGCATATGACAGAGATATACGCACATCCGTGTGTATTAATGCACTGTTCACATCCTAAGCACCCGCCAACAAACGAAGAAAGAAAATGTGCCATATATACACAATGGCGCTTTGCTCAGCCATAAAGAGGAAGGGAACCTTATCATATGGAGGAAAACTGATGAAACTAGAGAGCATGTTAAGGAAAATAAAGCCAGATGATGAAAGACAAGTAGTGCATGCTTTCTCTTACATATGGAGTACGTCTATATTTATATGTAAGACTGATAATGGGAAAGAGGTCAAGAGAAGGAAGGATTCTAAAGGGAGGGAGAAACAAGGTGATGAGAAAAGAAAGACATGTATTGCATGCCTACTCTTTGATAGTTCATAGCTTTGCCCCATTTCCAGTTTGATCTCTGATCCTGGTGTTTGCTGTTGAAGATACAATCTCTCCACTTCCTGTCCAGACACCTCCTGCCATGGATCCCTGCCCTCTTCAGCTTTAATCACTGCAGTCATAAGCCAAAATAAATTCTTTGGTCCTTAAGCCACTTCTGGTTTGCCATCTTGTCAGAGTAACATAAAGGAACCAAAAAGGTTTCCCATGCAGCCTCACCTTGTGGACCATCTTCTCAGTTCAGACACCAGTGGGGCCATCAGTTATACCTAGGGGCAGATGGCCTACCCTGTGTGTACCTTTTTTCTGCTCTGGAGCCTCTCTGTCAATATGGCTTGCCGTACTAGGCATTCAGAAGCATGGGTCATCCTGAAAGTGTGAGAGGTGCCTGTGCAGTGCAGAACAACAGCCAATGGATGAACAGTGCCCTGCACTGTCTCCTGAGCTAGAGAGTCCCAGGCCCTTGACTTCTTTACAAGTTCTCAGTGGGTCTTCACAGAAATGGTATTCAAGTTGCCTATAGCTTGGTCCCCACCCTTGGATTGGCTGAACTTCAGTTCCTGTTTTGACTTCTCAACTTTCCACCCTGGTTCTTTGTGATCAATTGCCCAAACACACTACTGATCTCAAGCCTTTTACCTCAGGTTCTCCATTCTGGGAGATATTCAATTCAGATGGGTTAAGAGTTTGTTGTTAGTAAGCTTACTGATTCTTGAACAGCGAGGGTACCAAGGATATATTTATGGATATAATTTGCTTAAAAAGAAATGGGTGTAGTAAAAATGCCAAATATCTTATATTTGATAGACATGAGTACTAGATACAGTTCTTGGAGGAGACAAGTGATTATGAATGTCAAATGACCAAAGACACTCAAGTCAACCAAACGTCGGAAGCTCCAGTTTGTCACACTCTTGGCCTTTTATTTTCCCTTAGTCATTAGTTGTTTTGGAAATATGATAGCTCATTAGTCCAATTAACAAAAAAATTTCTAGGTGAATACCAGTCTTTACTTATTCTGAGCAATAAACATTTTGTGTCACATCCTGGGACTTGCCCTTATTGACTTAGGACCAGTGAGTTACAAAAGTATTTATCTCTGTCAAAACAAATGTGAGGGTTGGTGAGTCTGTGTAGGGTTAAGCGATAATGACTTGCAGTCTGGTGCTTTGACTCTCAAATGGCTCCTAAGTGCTACTTGACCTCTGCAGCTATGACTCTTCCCATATGCTGATGGGCAAGGGCGAACCAGCAACACTTAGAGGAAAGGAGAAGAGATCAATACATAACTACTCTAAACCGTGCACAGAGCCCATCGCGCTGTCTTCAGGACGACTCGTGAGAAAGAAGTCCTCCTTGAAATGTTCCACAGGGTCCTCAACACAATCACCTTAATGGGTTAGGCTGCCTTAGCAAAACAAAAATTATTTCCTGCATTAACACAGCGCTATTTATCTTTGTGGATCCTTTTTGTAAAAAAAGTTTTTATAGGGACAGACTTGTCTGGAAGACTAAAGACGTCTACCTCTTGCTTAGAAACGGAAAGAAAAGGGAATGGATAAAACATCCTGATGATTGAGATAAAAGCCCTTTTGATGGCCCAACAAAAGCACAATGCAGAAATGGTGACACTTAGCATGTACTAAAGACCTCTGATGTAACAAGATCCTTTATGCGTTGCAGTAGGCTGAAGAATACCACCTCTGCCCCTCTACCACCCAAAGTTTTAGATCCTACTCCCGGAACTTGGCATTACCGTATATGGGAAGGGATCCTAGCTGATGAGTCTTGAGAAAGGGAAATGATCCTTCATTGTTCAGGTGGCTTGTGTCAGCAGTCACAGGTGAGCTTGCATGACAGCAGCCAAAGAAAGGGGGGCTGTGCAGGCAGAGATTCAAGCACCAAGTTTGCAAACTAAAGAATGTTAGCAAGCTCCAAGAGTTGGAAGACACTAGTTGGAATAGCTTCTCTCCCAAAGCCTCCTGAAAGGAATGGCAGTTCTTGAAGACACCTTGCTTTTAAGTCAGCGGTACTCATTTCAGACTTTATTTCCATTACTACTTTTAAAAAAATAATTTCTGCTATGGCAAGACATGATTATGATCTGTTCGTACAGCAGCCAGAAGAACCCAGGACACATGCTTTGTCTCCCTCAGTTTGTGTGAGAACCTTCTGATGTAGCTATCACCTCTATTTTATAGGTAAGGAAATTAAGGCTCATACAAAGTGTCTGGCAGATAAGGGGTCGACACGAAAGCCATTTTCTCAGCTGACTTCCCAACACCCAGAGCTTTATTCACAGTCTGTGCTATTGCCAGACAGGCCTGTTTCTGTTCCTTCCCCTGTCTCTCCATTCCCTTGCTCTGTCACATTCCCTGATCTACCTTCTTCCTTGACTCCCCCCCCCCCTCGTCACTTTGCTCTGGTCTATCGCTCTCCTTACTGGAGCATGGGCTCTTCTGCAATCCAGATGGGCCTTCCTCTTTGCTTTCTAGACTTACCTGGTTACTTACATAATCTCTCTGTGCATGGGGTGTCTGTGTGTGCTTGTGTAACTATGAGTGGGCATGCCTGTGTGACTGTGGGTGGGCATGCCTGTGTGGCCATGGGTGGGCATGCATGTATGTGAGGGGTGTGTTGTGTGACTGGATGGGCATGTGCTGTGTGTATGTGTGTGTAGTCAGGGAAGATTTTAGGTATCTTCCACTCCTTTATCTCCTGAGAGGGTCTTACCCTCATTGTCTGACTGACTGTCAAGTTCTGTCTCCATCTTCACCCATTACCCTCCACACAGCAATGAGGTTAGAAAAGCACCACTGTATCCAACCTAACTCAGGTACCGAACCATCTCCCTAATCATCCCCACCTAAATATTTGTCAAATGAATAAATTATGCTATATGAGCAAATGGAAAGATATAAGAATGAAGAGGTTAGTTAAAAAAAAAAAACAAGCATTTTTGAAGTTTTACGTTTGAACACAGTATGTGGACAGAAAGGTTTCTCCATGGTCTTATTGCCTTTGCTATGTATACATGAGTATAACAGTGTCTACTTCCAGAGTTACTGTAACTTTGACTTGTAAGGGGGAGATTTGAAAGTACACAGGTGGGCTGGAGAGATGGCTCAGCAATTAAGAGCACTGACTGCTCTTCCGACGGTCCTGAGTTCAAATCCCGGCNACTACATGGTGGCTCACAACCATTCGTAATGAGATCTGAGGCCCTCTTCTGGAGTGTCTGAAGACAGCTACAGTGTACTTACATATAATAAAAAAATAAATCTTAAAAAATAAAGGACTCACCCACCAGAGCTCCCTAGGACTAAAACGCCAATCAAAGAAAACACATGGTGGGACTCATGGCTCTAGCTGCATATGTAGCAGAGAATGGCCTAGTCGGTCATCAGTGGGAGGAGAAGCCCTTGGTCCTGTGAAGGTTCTATGACCCGGTAAAGTAAAGGGGATGCTAGGGCCAGGAAGTGGGAGTGGGTGGGGTGGTGAGCAGGGAGAGGGGGAGGGATAGGGAATGAAGGGTTTTCAGAGGGGAAACCAGGAAAGAGGATAACATTTGAAATGTAAGTAAATAAAATATCTAATAAAAAAGAAAAAAAAGAGTATTTGTAAAAGTAAAAAAAAAATGAGTATACATAAAACTAAAAAAGAAAAGAAAAAAGAGAGTGCACAGGTAAAGGATGGAAGAGCTTCTGAAGCCATAATGAGTTGTTATAATCTTGTCATCCCATAGAAAACAGAACCATTCTCGGGCAGACAGATTTAACCTTCACCATGGTTACGTAACCACAGCTGTTTCAAAACTGGAAAGGCCAGTGCCTGCACATTCGCACACTCAGACCCCAAGCAGGAAATCTTACCATGTCAGAAACGCTGACGGGCACGAGTTGGAATTCCACTTGAGTCTTTCCATGGTGGGATATTTTAACATTTGGCAAGTGAGGGGGAGCTTAAGGCCTCTCTGTCTTAACACTGTATTAATCTTTCAATACCTTGATATTTTCTAGATTACACCCTGCCAGGAATTCAGTCTACTGCTTTGTTTTCCACTGATGAGCAAATTGGATTAATTTAAAACACGTGGAGAAGAAAGCCCTCCTTCGTTTGCTTGCCTGAGACCTAATGTTTTTAATTGTTTCACAAGATTTTTACATAATAAGTGGAAACAAAGGCTTTGTGGAAGATGCTCAGAGGAAAGAAAAAGACAGTTGAGCTCTGCAGCTACCTCATGTGTCTCGTCATTCTCTGTTTCTGTTCTCACAGAGCAAACGTAAGACTGTTTTTCAATGCCCAATGCTTTGGGGAAAGCAGATGGACAGCTTGAGACCTAATACCTATTTCTTGGCCTTAAGTGGACAAAATTTCCATTTGCAGCTCATGGCCCTTAGTGACTTGGAAGCAAGTTTGTTGGTAAGGTTTTGCACCTTTATAATGGTTGCTCTCTTGGTTACAGATAAAATGTTGATTGCTGTGACAGGAATATTCTTCCTGTCTAACATGCTCTGAAACCTTGTACCAAGATCCTAAAAATAGGTTTGTGTCTTATCCAGAAAGGGTTGTTGTTCCTCAAACTAATGAAGCACGCAGTCTTGTCAGAAAGGAATGAACTACCTGGTCTGCCTTATTTACACAGACTATCTCCTGAGATTCTCCTGAAGACAGACTCATGAGATACTCTCTCATGATGAGCCATAATTGCTTTAGAGCTAAGGCGCTCATGATGAAACCAAAGAAGAAAACAGACATGGATCTGAAGGGGACAGAACAACCCCAGTCTGAATGCAATGATTAGTGTAGAAGAAGCAATTTGCAGAAAAAGTAAGATGTGAAAACTGACTGCACAGGGATGATGTACTAGAGAGATAAACCTCAGATGGCTCTGAGGTCCCCAGTGAGGAAAGCACATGGATAATAATGCCATACGTTAACAGAGGATGGAGAGGCTAAGACCACGGGGAAAGAGACATAGACTTTCCTGTTGAGAATATTGAATTGAATTGTCTGTGCATAAAGGCTAGATGCCCTGCAAACAGGGGAACATTTAGAACTGATAGCTGAGGAGTATAGCCAGAGTGATGACTTTATACTTGTTTCTTGTGCCATTTAGAGTGATTTTATGGTGTTGTACAGTAAATTGTTTTCTTATCATTATCACTATTTAACTTCACAACAGCTCTGTAAGATCAACCAGGGCAAATTCCATTATTTCCACTTAGATGGAAGGAAAATGAAAATCAGAGAGATTAAATTATCCCATGACCACATCAGGAGATAATACCCAAACCAGAACCAGACTTTTACCCTTTGAGATTTATACTAGTGCATTCTAGATAGTGCACAAGGGGAATATTCATTTGTTGTGTACAAAAGAGACAGTATGTATGGAGAGGCAACACATGAAATCATTGAGATAGGTCAGATTTGGAGACTTTCTTCATTAAGTTCACAGCTCGAGGATGGAGAGCCAGGGAATAAAATGTGATTTAAATGGTTAGAGAAGTCAGAAGAGCAACAGGATCACAAAAGAAAGTGAGAGAACAGAACTGAAATTCCAAGCAGAGGGGCTATGAAAAGTGTTGACAATCCTTTCTTTCTCAATTCCTTTCCAGTACTGATCAGAGGCAGTCAGAGATGAGTTCCTATCAATCGGAAGAATTAGGTTCCTCCTGTACCTGTCTGGAGAGAAACCTGTCTTTGCACCTAGAGTAAATCTGTGTTTCCACTCACGAGCCTTCTTCCAGAAATGAGGATTCCTCAGCTGCATTACCTCCCAGTGATAGAGCCATCAGTAAGTCTCACAAGAGTCCACGTGTTCCCTTCAGTATGGATCAATCTGTAATGACACCCTTTTAAGTGGAGATCACATTGGAGATGTCATGTCGACACAAAAGCAAACAGCTGTTCTGGCAGAAGGGGGAGCCTCCCTATGTTGACGAGTGGCGGAATTTCATGCTGAGAGTCAGTTACCCTCAACTTTGTTTTCTGTTTCAAAACATTTGTTCCTAGTACATAAAGGCTCAGTTGTTGAGACAAAACCCGGCACCAGAAAAGACAGGTTGTCCCTTGAAGCTGTCTAACAGTATGCACAGCACAAGCAAAATGATTGAATCCAACTGCTCAACATAGTCAATGGGATGGCTGTGCATTAACTGGGAATTTTCCATGTATTGGGCAATATGCCCTTTACTGATATAAATGCATAAAAATATCTCAGAAATGTCTTGCCTAGACAAAGGGAACAGGGCCCCTCCCAATATTCTATCTGTTCTCCTGGATCTTTCAGTCCACTCTAGATCTAGGCAAAGCCACGTGGCTCATCCTGCCCATAACGGTGGCAGGATGATGAAAGTCTAGAATGGGTTCTTGACCTCCTTACCCATCCCCAAATACCTAACAATCAAGAAGGTATTCTAGATGATTCCATGCCCCAACAATCCAATCTGTATCAGTTGGGATTCCCAGGGATAGTAGTAGAACCCTGAGAGATGAAGCCTAACAGAGGGAAATTGGGTTACTGGAGGAAACATATGAAATAAATACTGAAACCCTGGACGTGCCTCTCTCTGCTTTTCTCCCTGCCTTTCTACCCCTTTTCTCTGTTTGCCTCTGTCTCTCCCTGTCTCTTAAATGAAAAAATGAACATGTCTCCTCCACCATGTGTTCCCATGGTTACATATTATACCACCATAACCCCAACCCAGCAAGGCCAAGAGACTATTGGCTAAATTTTCTGAAAGCTTCAAACTCAGGTCAAAAAAACTCCTTCCATCTAGCCTGAGTACCACATCTCACTCAATCTTGTGTTTCCCGGACAACAGAATTGATACTTAATTTCTGCCTAACCCTCATCTATGCCTTAGTAAAGGGGCACTGATGGACAATAGGTATAAAAACGACATAAGCTAGATACTAATGTAAAAAGTCATCAATGCTCAAAGAGAATCACGAAGGTTCAAAGAGCTGTCAAAAGTATGAGTTGCTCTTACGAATGTCACTTTCTGCTTGTTTTGAAAAATATCACTTCCAAGAGCATAGTATGTAGTTCTGTCTTACATAACAAGGCACAACATCATCTAGTTTAGTTTTTATAGCAGAAATAAACACATGGCTGGTTAATGTTTGTATTTTTGCCTTATTTCTAATAGAAATATTTTAACCTAAATCCTAACATGATACTTCCTTTTTTTTTTTCTCCTGGAACTGTTAAGCTTATGATCTAAGCAGCACCCTGGGAAGGGTAAGATTTGAAGGAGCAGATCTAGAAGGCAGGAGCCAATGGCTATGGTCCCTGCCTCACTTTGAATGTAGACTCTGCCATTTACTAATCTTTAGCAAGTTATTGAACTCTTCTGAAGCCCAGTTTCCCTAGATGTAAAATGAAGATGATGTGAAAAGTAGTTTCTTGGAGATCATTTGAATAGATGATCTCAAATATTTAGCACTATGTCCAAAACAGTTCTTGATTTTTCGGACTTAATTGGACCAATACTGAACCTACACATTCTTTCTTGTTTGTTTTTTTTTTTTTTTCACTTCCTTATTTCTCTTTTTTCCTCTTTTTTATTAGATATTTTCTTTACTTACATTTCAAATGTTATCCCCATTCCTAGTTTCCCCTCCAAAAATCCCCTATCTCCTCCCCCTCCCCCTGCTCACCAACCCACCCACTCTCACTTCTTGACCCTGGTGTTCTATGGGGGCATAGAAACTTCACAGGACTAAGGACCTCTCCTCCCACTGATGACTGACTAGGCCATCCTCTGCTACATATGCAGCTAGGGTCAAGAGTCCCACCATGCCTTTTCTTTGATTGGAGGTTTAGTACCAGGGAACTCTTGGGCTACTGGTTGGTTCATATTGTTTTTCTTCCTATGGAGATGCAAACCCTTTCAGCTCCTTGGGTACTTTCTCTATCTCTTTCACTGGGGACCCTGTGTTCCATCCAATGAATGGCTGTGAGCATCCACTTCTGTATTTGTCAGGCACTGGCAGAGTCTCTCAGGAGCCAGCTTTATCAGGCACCTGTCAGCAAGATCTTGTTGTCATTCACAATTGTGTCTGGGCTTGGTGGTTGATTGTGAGATGGATCAGGTGGGCCAGTCTCTGGATGGTCATTACTTTAGTCTCTGTAACTCCTTCCATGGGCATTTTGTTCTCCCTTCTAAGATGAATCGAAGTATCCACACTTTGGTCTTCCTTCTTCTTGAGTTTCATGTAGTTTGTAAATTGAATCTTGGGTATTCTGAGTCAGAATGGCTAAGACCAAACACTCAGGTGACAGCGGATGCTGGCAAGGATGTGGAGAAAGAGGAACATGCCTTTATTGCTAGTGGGATTGCAAGCTGGTACAACCACTCTGGAAATCATTTTTTGCGGTTCCTCAGATAATTGGACATAGTACTACTGGAAGATCCAGCTATACCACTCCTGGCCACATACCCAGAAGATGCTCCAACATGTAATATGGACACATGCTCCACTATAGTCATATCAGCCTTATTTATAATAGCCAGAAACTGGTAAGAACCCAGATGTCCCTCAACAGAGGAATAGATACAGAAAATGTGGTACATTTACACACTGGAGTACTACTCAGCTATTAAAAATAATGAATTTATGAAATTCTTAGGCAAATGGATGGATCTGAAGGATATCATCCTAAGTGAGGTAACCCAATCACAAAAGAACACACATGATATGCGCTCACTGATAAGTGGATATTAGCCCAGACGCTCAGAACCTATACTTTCAAAACATGGTAGACAACCCATTAATGGGCATTTGAAAAGTCCGTTCATTGCTTAGACACAATACAAGCCACAGAAGCTATGACACATTAGAAGGGGTCTCAGCAGCATAGACTGAGCTATGTGATTCTCTGTCACTCCAACATGCAGACAGACACTGTTGGATTACCCCTTTCTATTGCATGTGTGTGTGTGTGTGTGTGTGTGTGTGTGTGTGTGTGTGTGATGTGTGATTCATATATATATATATATATATATATGCTATTCATTATGTTTCTCTAGAGTAGCCTAATTAATGCAGACTTTGGTACCAAGAGTGGCTCTAGGGTAACAAAATTATAAAGATAGGTTTGTATAATTAGTTTGGTGATTTCTGGAATGGACCCAATGGCTATACTCAAAGAGTCTTGATAGAGTATTTTTTCTTCAGGGACCATAGGCCTAAAGCTGCCAAAAAACAAATTCAAGCTCTCTTTATGTGATCGAACTCAAGCACTTTTCATATACTCAGTTGGCTTACAATACAAATCTGTTTGTTTGGCTGAAGTATATTGTCGTTAAATTGGGGGCATTGAACTGGAAAAGAGTTGGATAGCGTAACCGGAGATGAAGATACCTGAGAGAACCCTGGTGAGGTCTACATCATTGAACTCCCAGATTTCAATGAGTTCATTTTCACCTTAGGAAGTAGCATCTCCATCTTTAGTAGCAGATGGGCCCCTACCTTCACCTTCAATCCCCACAGTATGGGCATTTCCACCCTTGACTGAAGTAATTAATATCTGTGGCAACAGCAGTAACCTTCTGCAAAGAAGATGCCCAGCAAGAATTTGATTGGCAGATCTTTTTAGTAGGGCTAGTATGGTTTAAAGGCCAAATAGAAACCATTAGCACTGCATCTACCTGGAAAAAAAAAAAAAACAGTGAATCAAACTAACATCGCACCCATGGAAGGCTTGCATAAATAATGCACCTTTTAAGACTAGAAGAAACCAATGGTGGTAGTTCCCAGTGCATAACTATTGAACTTTCTTATTTGGCCTTTGCAGAAGGTACATGGAGTTGATTACCATAAACTTAATCAAGTGATGACCCCAAGTGCAGCTATTGTACCAGATGTAGTTTCCTACCTTGGCACATTAACCCACCTGGTACTTCTGATAATTCAGCTTTCAATTCAGCAAACAATCTTTTCATCATACCTGCCCACAAGGCCTACCAGAAGTAATTTCTTTAAGCTATTAAGGCCAGCAATATACCTTTTATACCTCAGGGGTGATGAATTATACACCCCTGTGCCATAACTTCATGTTCAGGGATCGTGATTGTCTAGCCCTTCTACAAGGCATCCATTACATAGATGACAGTCCAATGACTGGACCCACCGGACAGTAGGAAGCTTCCATTCTGGCCTGGCTGGTTAAGCATTCGTGCATCAGAGCATGGGAAATGAGTCTAACCCAAAAATTCAACAGCTCTACACATCAGTAAAAAATTCTAGGAGTGGAGAATGATAAATCATAATAAAATGTGCAAGAGTTCCATTGGTGTGGCGCAAGAGTTCCACTGGTGTGGCGCACGGGAAATGGCTCATTGAACTTGACCCCTTATCAGAACCACCAACCACTGTCACATTCAATGGGACTACTTGGATTTTGGAAGAAGCAACTTTCTCATGTGAGTATGTCTCTGTACCACACATCAGAGGGCTCAGAGAGCTATCAGTTCTCATTGAGGTTGTGGGGAAAAAAAAAAAGATTCTGAAACAGGTATGGGTGGCTCTGCACCTCCTCCTTCCAAAGTCAGCGATCTAGCTCTTTGCTCCATTGGAAACATTTTACCTGTGGGGAGTTGAAGGCTTGCTTTCTAAGCATGGCCCAGGGTTGGCCCTTTCCCTCTTTAAGATCCGTAATCAATAGGATGAAAAATGAAAACTGCTGAGAAATTAGGTCAGGGTGATGCAGAGGAGGAAAGATGAGTCCCTTAAAGTGAACCAAGCACCTGGTGAAGTTCCTTGGAATTTGAGGAACTTTTGAGGGAAAGGGGAGTTAAAAAAAAAAAAAATAATCCATCCTTGTGGACTGAGCAGCTACTGAATTCTCTGCCTCTCCAAGATGCAGATGGTCATTGTTGAAGTCCCTAGCCCTACTGTGCAGGCCAGTCCAGTAAGGGTCCTTTTACAGTGAATGTTCATGTTATTAATTGTATTCCTCTAGAGCACCATTCCTAGTACATGGAAGTAGGTGGGTCATATTTATAAAGTACTTAACTTAAGAGCAGTCTAAACTTATTGTTTGAGATAAACTCCAATGAAACAGTCACATAGGTTTATAATTAGAAGCAGAGAAGCAGTGGTTGTTTTAAAAGTTCATCTCTAATACATAGAAGGCAGAAGGCATTGGGATTTCGGAAGAGGGAAAGCAAATTCCAAGTGTTATGTAATAGCATAAAAATTGTTTTATGTGTCTCACATTTGCAAAGTGTGAGCTGCCCACTGGAACTGCTGATTACGAAGAGCAATTAGAAGACCTGCCACCAAACACCGTGGCCACATGACTCACTACAGGAAAAGGCCTTTGTCGGCTTCCTCGCCCAACCCTGACTCATCTGCAATGTATGATCTCGCTCTCTCTTTGTGTCAGTGTTCCTGGAAATGAGGCATTTTCTCAGCGATTAGGTAAAGGAAATTATGGTCATCAATAAATCTTCTTCTCTTTCTATTCCCTCCAAGAACTGTGATTATAGAAGATAGGATCTCAATTCTCTTAATTTGACTGGAATTTCTGTGAACATAAGATGAGGAAAGACTCAACTACGGCACTGCCTTTTACGTAGTGGAGCGAGCAGCGAAGTAAGTTATTCTAGCTTAGCGGATGTAATAAAACGAACATGTTTTAAAATGCTGCCTTTTGAGCATGACAAAGCTTAATAGAGGAACAATTTCTATTTGTCATTTGGCTCCCCTATTCCTAAACTATTTTCTAACAGCCTTTCAACTCCCCTTACACAACATGTCCCCATAACAGCTCAGCCCACTCATCAACCTCAGGCAAAATCTAAATAAGAGCTGCCTCCAAATACCCTATAGTATGCTAACTCCCATTGGCATTTTTATCTGTACTTAATTAATACTGCCTTTTCTTTTCTCCTGCTCATTCATAAATGACACACACTATGAATTCTAGCCATATGAATGAAATGATGTTTATAGTGAACAAAAGTGTTTCCCATTATACTCTGTCAATATTTAAAATGTTTTGAGAACAAAGGTGAAGGCATAGTCTAAACTGACTCACTATTTTAAAATTTTGAGATATTTTAACAAAGAACAGACTGTGGAGTAATGGAAATCCATAAGCACTGTGGACTGCCAAGGTAACATATTTAAAGGAATGTGTGGGGAAGGACTTCTATTGGAGAGTAATGGAACTTGTATTGTTAAAGAGATTCTTTTCAAAACTATTAGAGGCACTTGAATTAGTAAACAAAACTCATGAAATACATATTTAGTGATGTACAAGGACCCGAGGACTCAGGATCAGGACAAAAGGTATATACTATATAGCTTAAATTAATAGTCTAAGGTTTTACTGTGCTTTTGAGTTTTAAACTTGATTTTTAATCTATGTCGGGGGCTATTTTAAATGACTATATACATTTTGAACTTATTAAAATCCAGATTATGTTTAAAATAAACTTTTAGAAAGCCTAATAATACTTCACATTGTGACATAATTTTGATTCATGAGTATACGTTTAGAGTTTATACAATAGGAAGCAGCTTTGTGCAAAAGACATTTGCAGAGATAGTCCATGCACTGAGAAACAATTTCGAAATAAAATAACATATTTATTGCTTAACAAATAAAAAAGTTTTAAGTTCATTGAATTTTCAAGTTCAACAAGAATAAATAGTAGAATGTATTAATGGAGAAAAATCCTGGTGAATGGAAACAAAGAGAAACAATGTTAAAAGGAACAAAGAAATCATTGGTCATCACTCAGCCAAGACATGGAGGTGGTGCTGCACTTCAGGAGCCCAGAGCGGGCTGAGGAAAGCTACTGCTTTGCTCAACATCACTCAGACTTGCATGGGCTCAATTCCTGGAGCCCTAAAGCAGATGTCTCAGGACTAAGACACAGGCCGAACAGCGCGCGCATCTCCAGATCAGGGATAGTCACTGCGCGGCTTTTATTGGCTTCCTTTTGTTTTCCTGCCCAGTCTTAATAAGGGTGTTGGTATTTGAGTGAGAGGATTCCTGGACTGGCTAATTACGATTTCCTAAAAGTTGGCGTACATGTTGTCGGTTGGCATTCCAAACAGCCTTGGTTTTACTTTCCATCCCCAGCTTAAAAGAGGCAAAGCCAAAGAGAGGCAGGAAGATGTCGGAGGTTGACTGACTGACAGACAGAAACAGACAGACAGACAGACAGACAGACAGACACACACACACACACACACACACACACGGGGGAGGGAGGGAGGGAGGGAAGGAGAGAGAGAGAGAGAGAGAGAGAGAGAGAGAGAGAGAGAGCGCTAGCTGCTAGCCTTCATGGTGGGATTGTGGTGGTGACCCTTCTGGACCACACACTTGCCCCTTTAAGGAAGGATCACAGATAACGACAGCTGCCATTTTCTTCAGGCTCTGTAGCACCCGCAGAAAGTCTCCTCAGGCGGAGTCACACCTTTTACTGAGGCAACTGTGAGCTAATGAATGACTTACTACTTCAAGAATCTGAAGTCCGCTGGTCATCTTGACCATCTTACAAACAACTCTGAAAAGATATCTGGGGCTCCAGAGCCCTACTGGTGACAGTCATAGCCACCTGTGTGCCACCCATAGAAGGGAGAGTTGGTCCCCTCGCTTTCCTCAGCCAACATCCCACATTTCAGTCCCACTGAAATCCATCCACACTGAATTCAGTCCCAGTCTCCTTCCATAAAAATGAGTACACAATCCTATTAGATTTCACGTATTGGTGCCCTTTGCGTTAATACAGTATACAATGTCATAAGTTCAGGGCCAACCATCTAATTACAAAAACTATCGAGAGTGCTCAGAGTCATTGGTCACTCTAGCCTCTTAGAATCTCTACCCCGAGCTTCTGCTGGGAGAATGTGACAGAGGGCCATTACAATGATTGATACAGTTCAAGTGGGAGAGGAAATGGACGTGCTTTTATAGTACCATTATAATGCAGCTTATAGATAGTTGATATTATACTACAAAGAAGGGGAGGATCTTCCCAGTCAACATGGAGAACAGTGCTGGACACTGTCTATCTACATAGTTTGTCCAAATAGACTACACTGATAGGAAAAAGAAAGGCAACAATACACCTAAATCAACTGTTCTCCGATTAAGCTAATTAGATAGCAAAACTTTGTGTACTGGATGGGGAGAGAAAGAAGGAGAAAGTAGGCAAAGACTGTCTCCTCCCAGCCAAATATAACAGACACATCTTACCCCTAGCCAGCTGTTTTCTGGGAATTAAATAAAATTTTTATCAGTTTCTGCTTCTGCTTTCAAGTTTTTTTTTTTTAATAAAACTTCTTACGAAGTCCATTTTATTTTTTAAAATTGTTTTATTTATTTACATTCCAAATGTTGCCCTCCTTTCCTGTCCTCCTTCCCGTCCAAGAGTTCTTCACCTCATCCCCCTTCCCCTTTGCCTCTGAGAGGGTGATCTCCTCCCTGCTCCACCCCCACTCTCATCCACCCACCCATCCTGAATTCCCCTTTCCTGGGGCATGAAGTCTCTACAGGATTAGGTACATTCTCTCCCACTGAGGCTAGACAACGCAGTCCTCTGTTACATAAGTGCCGGGGGCCATAGACCAGCCCACTTATGCTCTTTGGTTGGTGGCTTAGTCTCTGGGAGCTCTGAGGGGTCCAGGTTAGTTGACACTTTTGGGCTTCTTTCTCTCCTGTCTCCCCAACACCTGGTCCTGCCCCTCTTTTCTCCTTCCCCTCCCTTCTCCAACTCAGGTCCCTCCCTCCCTCTGCCTCCTATGACTATTTTACTCCCCCTTCTAAGGGAGATTCAAGTATCCTCATTTGGGCCTTCCTTCTTGTTTAACTTCTTTGGGTTTGTTGAATGTAGCATGGTTATCCTGTATTTTATGGCTAATATCCACTTATCAGTGAGTACATACCATGCATGTTCTTTTGGGTCTGGGTTACCTCACCCAGAATGATATTTTCTAGTTCTATCCATGTGCCTGCAAAATTCATGATGTCTTTGTTTTTAAAAGCTGAATAGGCTGGGCAGTGTTGGCGCATGCCTTTAATCCCAGCACTTGGGAGGCAGAGGCAGGCAGATTTCTGTGTTCGAGGCCACCCTGCTCTACAGAGTGAGTTCCAGGAATACACAGAGAAACCCTGTCTCAAAGAACCAAAAAAGAAAAAGAAGAAAAGAAAAGAAAAGAAAAGAAAAGAAAAGAAAAGAAAAGAAAAGAAAAGAAAAGAAAAGAAAAGAAAAGAAAAGAAAAGAAAAAGGCTGAATAGTATTCCATTGTGTAAATGAACCACATTTTCTGAACCCATTCTTTGGTTGACGAACATCTGGGTTGTCTCCAGCTCCTGGTTATTATGAAGAAGGCTGCTATGAACATAGTGAAGTGTGTGTCCTTGCTATATGCTGCAATTTTCAAGAGAAGCTGTAAATTCAGAATTTTTGTCTTTCTTTTCTTCCTTCCTTCCTCTCTCTCTCTCTCTCTCTCTCTCTCTCTCTCTCTCTCTCTCTCTCTCTCCCTTCCTTTCTCCCTTTCTTTTATTTACAAAATACTCTGATAAACAGGCCAAATGCCTTCCAGAGCCCTGATATAATAATAAACTTTTTGTCAAATGTTTCTTAAGTTATCACCCAAATCAGGGGTTTTGGTTATCATAGTATTTTAAGAAACAAGAACTTTTTAAAATTTTAATGAAAACCCTTAAAGAATGTCCTGCTTTATAAGATTGAGAAAAAAAAAAGGAAATTTGGACACTAATGTGAAAAGAAGTGATCACATTGTAGTGTGGTAAAATGTAACACAAGATATGTTTGCTGTGTATATAGTTATGTTTGTGTGTGTGCCTGTGCACATGTGTGTGTGTGTCTGTGTGTGTGTGTGTGTGGTTTGTCTATACCTGTGTGGTGGTACAGAGTGTGTATATGTATGTGGAGGTATTGGTATATATGTGTAGCATGTGTGATGTGTGGTATGGGTGTCTACGTGTGTGTTTGGTTTAGATGGTTTGTGTTTGAGTGTGTATGGTGTGTGTGTGTGTGTGTGTGTGTGTGTGTGGTGGGATGGAGTGGCAGGTATTATTGGATGTAATATGTAGTGCACGTGGGTGTGTATGTGTAGTTACTAGTTGGGACAGTAAAGGCAAGCACTCAATTAACCAAAGTTTCCCTTGTGTGCAGCATGTTTCTTACCTTACTCTGGGTGTAACATTACCCCCAAAACTTCATTAACATCAGTTTATCAATGTTAAGTTAAATTAATTGTCCAATGTCTTTCCAGTAGCATAAAGTTATTTAAAATTGTGACATAGTTCACATAACTATAGAATCCACTTTTGAAATCGTACTTTTTAGTGTATCTGGAGGAGTACAGCTCACTCCTATCTCATCCCACGATGCTTTTATTATCCCATACCAGCCCATGCTTGTAAGCAGTCACCCCTCATTTCTCCCTTTCTTAGGTCCTGAAAACAAGTAATCTACTTTTTGTCTATAAACCTGTCAGTTCTGGATATATGGGTATTTTATATACATGAAATTGTGCCTCATTTGTCCTTTCGGAGTTTTCGGTTAGACCGGTTTCAAGATCGACCTGCATGGTAGGAATGGATTGCCTTTGTGTTGTCCTTTTGTCTGATGAGCGTGCTGCCATGTGGACAGCACTGTGTTCATGAGCTTGTCCACTGCTATGCTGCTGTGTGGACAGCACTGTGTTCATGAGCTTGTCCATTGCTATGCACTGGATTGTTTTCACCTTGAGCCTGTGACTGGTTGGGTACACACTTTTGAGTAGACATGGTACATGCTTCCCTCTCACATATAACTAGTTACATACAATTGCTAGGTTACATGGTGGCGCCATGTTCAGCTTTTTTTAGGAAGTGCAGAGCTCTTTTCTAAATGGATTTCGACATTTACAGCATTCTGTGGCACCATTTTGTATAGGAGAGTTCCAGTTTCTTCACATCCTCCCTGGCAAATTTTCCTATTTTATTGTAGTGTCCTGATGGGTGTGAGTGTTGCCATATTGTGGTTTTGATTTAAATTTCCTAATGACTACTAATGCAGAAAATTTTTCTCATGTGCCTACTAGTAATTTACACATTGTCTTTGGAGAAATGTTTATCCAAATGCATTGCCAATTTTTTAATTGAGTTGTCTTTTAATTGTTAAGCAATATATTGTTTTTAAAGGAGTGTACTCTGAGAAGTTCCATGGAACTCCATTAGGACAATTACGTCCTATGACACACATACTGTAAAAAAGTAAGGAGTTGATTGTCTAGAAGAAGGTGAGTCTGCTCCACAGTGAGTCTGGAAACCCCCACACTTGGTTACTGAGGTACCATGAGGATTGGACTCAATTACAAGCATTTGTAAGATTAAAAGTAATAATGAGAGCGTGCATGATGGCAGAGACAGGCAGATCTCCATGAGTTTGAGGCCAACCTGGTCGTGAAAGCAACTTGATGTTCTAGGGTGGGGTGGTACTCGGGGTGGGGGGTGTCTTTCTCTTTTCTCAGGAGAAGGGAAGGGAGTAATGGCGGATGGATCTGTAAGGGTGGGACTGGGAAGAGAGGAGGGAGGAGTCTGTGATCGGAGATGTTAAAAGAATAAATTAGTTAATGGGGGAAAAAAGGAGTTCAGGACAGCCAGGATTCTGTTGTCCAGAGAAACCCTAACTTGGAAAACCAGAAGGTGGAGGAGGAGGGGGAGGAGGAGGGAGAGGGAGGAGAGGGAGAAGAGGAGGAGGGGGAGGAGGAGGGAGAGGAGAGAGAGAGAAATGCTATGTATGAGCAGTTTGTGGAAACAGTCAACCATCCAAACTAACCATAGTTTACTGTGTGACATGTTTCTCTTATTTTTATTCTCAATGTAATAATACCATGAAATAGCACCATAATGATGAAGGAAGAGTCTATGAGTATGACTTTAGCCAAACAGCATGTCTTGGTTACTTCTCTATTGCTGTTATTAGACAGCCTAACCAAGGAAACTTATAGAAGAAAGAGTTTATTAATGGTTTCAGATAGAATACTTGATGTCTGCGTGGTGGTCGCAGGAGTCTGGAGCCAAGGCTGAGAGCTCACATCTTGAGGGGCAAAGCAGGAATCAGAGAGTGCGTGGGAAAGGTGTGCTTCTCTTGAAATCTCAAAGCCCACCCCCAGGAACACACCTTCTCCAAGGCCACACCTAATTCTCCCCAGACAAGTCTACCAGCTGGGGACCAAGGGTTGAAACATAGGAGCCTCTGTAGGCTGACCTTTCAACCCTGCCATCCACACGTCTGAGGACTGACAGGTAAATGTAATTAAGTGCTTGGATGCAGTTGGTGCAGCGAGGCCTCTGGAAATAGGAACTCCACTTAAGTGAGAATACTTTGGAGGAAAACTGCTCTGGTGTAAATTAAGTCCATGTTTGAAAACTAAGGTGACTGGAGAGTTTCTGTTCCCAAATTATGTTGCCTTTAAACAGGAATATGCTGACATACATAATTCACCTGGACAGGATAGAGAAAAACCAAAAACTTGCCCTCTGGGGATGAAACCATTGCTAGCATGCCTCCATGCCTGGAAGTATGTTATATCACTATAAGAGTTCAAGCTTCCTGTAGTCGGAGAGAAAAATGGTCTTTTAAGAAAGAAAGAATGTGGATGGGAGGGCCAATAGTGACCAAAGAGTTAGTCATTCTGCTGGCATTTGGAAGCAGGAAAACCTAGGATGACTGCTGAAAGGAAAAATGTCTTTGTCCAAATTTTTGCACCTCAACTATGAGATCAGTTCTTGCCCTTTACAAATACATAGGAGAAAAAATGTATATTTTAACAAAAGCTTGTAGATGTAGAATTTATACTAATTTTATCCAGTACAGTATCTACAAATAGGAAATGTTTGCATTTCCTTGTGGGGACAAAGAGAGTATTTATTATTGATACGTAATCTCATAGGATATATTTTGTCTCAAATCACAACACTTATGTGAAACATTGCATTTGTAATCCTAAAATTTGAGATACTAGATTATATAGTATAATTATCATTCATTTATATTTACTAAGAGATTTGAGAGATTTAAACATATAATTCAATATCCCTAATTTGTGGGATCACTACTATTAATTTAACCTTATTTCACTTATGCAACACAATTTATCGAGTGAGATTTACTTCCAACCATTCTGACTTCCTATTTTAGTAATAGCATGTAAGTGAATGACTGTGTGTATTCATTAGCCCTCCACCCAGAGAAGGAACAGTTGTGCTCATACCTGCCTATATTCTTCTACTGTTGTAATTTTAATCTCAATTATTGATAAGTTTTAAAGTAGTCAACCACCCGTTGTTACAGTTTTACCAAGAATGGCTCAGAGATCACAATCATTCCTCTAGCATGCTAACAATGATGGACTTTCTCTCCACCTTTTTACCTTTTGCTGGTAAATAAGTAAAGGAAATAGAAAGCAAGATGAAATATTGCCAGCACAATGGCCCATGCTAATCAATACGTTCCTAGCATGGCACTCTCTAAAGATATTAAGATACTCATATCAGCTTTGGGATAGTTCTATTCAGAAGTCACTTAGAGCTGCCTGTTCTTCAGCAACTGAGGTTCCAGTTGCTTTGTAACATCCTTCCTGGATGGAAGACCTGTTTGAGTCCAACATCAATGGGTTCCAGGTTGCATGGTCCAAGAAGGTGGGCCTGGACATGTCTAACACTCTAAGCCAAGGAAGGAACTCATGAAGATTTAGTGAATTAAGGGTTCTTGATACTTTCTTAATAATAATTATTTTATCCAAAGCTTTGATTACACAACTTTATTCTAAAAACAACAACAACAACAACAAAAACCCAACAGCCTGTGTGTTAGTGCTTTCTGATGCTGTTGCTTGGATAAGTACAAAGGCCCTGACTCAAATGCTTGCTTCTAGCCTGTGTATTAAATGGGTGGTGAAGGACCTAATCAAAGGGTTTAGGTGGGCAGGGTGTATTCTTGGAAGGGATTAAGGAACCTCTTGCCCGTTTCCTTCACAGGTAACCAGGAAGCTTCCTCAACCATACTCTCTCTCCATGATGCTCTGCTCTAAGTGGCACAAACAAAAGATCCAAAACTGTGACCCAGGGAAAACTTTTCATACTATAACTTGATTTATCTCAGCTATTTGTCACAGAAACAGAACGCTGGGTAACATATATTTTTTTCTCAATCTTTTTTATTATTATTATTTGGTATTCCAGCGAATCCAGTCAAACCTTTCAACTTATCCTCAACTATCCGTTGAAGAATCCCGTTCCTGGACGTTGCCTCAATGAAAGCAAAACCTAGACGGTCAGTTAGCCTCAGTCGGGGTTCTCCAGTGAGCACTGTTCTCCTCAGGGGTCAGCGAACTCATCTACACTGGAAATACTGCTGAGATCTTCCGATCAGAAGGTTACTCGTGAGGCAAAGAGGTGTCTGCAGGAAGAGCATGTTTGTATAATTTTGATTTTGAGATCTGTAGAGAGTCCCCCTCTGTGGGAAGCAGAGAGCGTGCCCTGCCTACACTTCTGGCTATCTGATCTATCTCCATATTTTAGGATCTGGTCTCATGGACGTTTAAACTTAGGAGATAGCACCTAGCTTCAACCAGCTCTTCTCTAATTCTTTTGATATATGCCCCCTCTACTGTCTTTTAGGGGGAGGAGGAAAGGAAGATAGATAATGAGAAATGCCTTTGTTGGGGCTGGGGACATGGATCAGTGAGGTTAATCACTTCCCATGTAAGTGTACGGACCCAAGAGATAATTGACTTCTAGAATCCATATAAAGCTAGGACACAGTGTGTGTCTGTAACTGCAGCTCTCCCACTGCAAGATGGGCATTAGAGCCAGAGGACCCAGAGTACTATGGATGAGCAATGAGAATACAGTGGTGAGTGGTGGCAGACCCTGCCTCACAGAAGGTTGTGGGGCGCCACCTCACATGTCGCCGTTCGTTACAAGATGGCGCCGACATCCGCCTGCAGAAGGTGATAAACGACCTCACCACGCATGCGTCAGCGTTTCCCCGCTCTCCGTGCCAAAGTGCTCGCTTCCTACGTCACCTCGGGTGACCCAGATTTGGCCTATTAGGTATTGCCACGTCC
>NC_034600.1:44918378-44920335 GCF_900095145.1 Mus pahari | reverse complement strand
GAGACAAATCTCCTATATAAGGGAGGTGGTTTGGGGACTCGGGGTCTTCGCCCTTTGCCTGTTGGAAGCTTATGCTCTCCCTCTCAAGAGCATTAAAGCTTTGCTGCAGAAGGATCCTGTTTGTGTGCCGCGTCGTTCTTGCTGGCGAGACGGTTAGCGCAGGACAGAAGGTGAAAGGCAAGAAGTGGTGCCAGAAGTTTTCTTCTGATCTCCACATATGTGGCATGTATGTGATTGTTGTGATTGTGTTCACACAATGTGAATACATACGTTTTTAGGAATGTACACACACAACACACACGCACAAAGACAAAAATAGGCTTATCTAACATGGTATACTTGTCTGATGTGATACCTAAGTCTATAAACCATGGTTTGATAGTCAGTGCACTCAGCCCCCCCCCCCCAAGTTTTATTTTTTTGCATCTAAACTCTAAACTAACATGAACAAAAAATACTTTTCAGGGTGTTTGTTGGTGCCAACTCTGTACAGGGACCATAAAATACCCTGTGGTGTATGAGCTGGTGCCAGTGTTGTAACATGGACCATAAAATACTGTGTAGTGGGTGCGTTGGTGCCAACACTGTAACACAGACCACAAAGTCAGGTTCAGTGTGTGTGTGTTGGTGCCAACATTGTGAGCTATTCATGTGGTCTCAGTGAGTTACTCATTTGCTCTCTACCAGCAAGGTTTTGTTTGTTTTTCTTTTCAGATTTGAACACTCCTCTTACAAGGAAGGCAGTTGATTCTTTGCCCAGTATGATAACATATTTTTGAGGGAAAAAACAAAGAATTCTTATATTTTTGGTTGTGAGCCTAGCCTTTAACGGCTGAGCCATCTCTCCAGCCCAACAAAGAATTCTTAAGGCTTTGAGGCCCATACCTGTACAGTTCCTGATAGGGGGATTATGAAAATCTCATTTTTGTGGTGTTTACCTCTTGAAAGTGATGAATCATCTCTTTGGCCTAAAGCTTTTGTCCTTCTCTCCTTAAGGCTACTGTTGATTTGAATATGTGCCTATTACCTGGATACCATAAAAGAGATGAGTACTTCATATCACTATCTAGAGTTGAAAACAGTAGTTCTTAGAAATTCAACGTTTCCAGGTAATGTCCTCAGTGTGCTGTGACTAGTACATCCCAGACTCTCTTATATGATTCCTGCTTTAGGGCCCATTATAATAAAGTTAAAAGTAGGTATTGGGTACATTCCTATAAAACCAAGGATTGAAGCAGGGGGATTGCTGTTAGTTGGAGGCCAGCCTGGACTACATAGTGAATACCAAGTGAGTCAGTGCTATATAGTGAAACCCTGTCAATCAATCAATTAATCTGACAAGTCTCCATAGGGATGAGTGTGTGTGTGTGTGTGTGTGTGTGTGTGTGTGTGTGTGTGTGTGTGTTGCTTAACTTGAGGGCAATAATATAATTGGATGTCTCTTCCTATCACTGGCTAGGCACCAACTTTAAAAAGAAGTGGCCCTGATCAGTGTGCTATCCCAGGGAGACCTTCATTCTCCTGCCACCTCTCTACCTCCATCAGACTCTGAACTATACAGACAGGAGCAATTTGTCCTCTGAGAGGCTCCACCCAGAAGCTGACCCAGACAGATACAGACACACACAGCCAAACAGTGGAGGGAGCTTGGAGACTCTTGTGGAAGAATAGGAGGAAGGATCATGGACCGTGAAGGGGATAGAAACTCCACAGGAAGACCAACAGAGTCAACTAACCTGGATCCTTGGGGCTCTCAGAATCTGAACCACCAACAAAAAACATACATGGCTGGACCTAGGACTCCCCTCACATATGTAGCAGATGTGTAGCTTAGTCTTTGTGTGCACCATGGTCCCAAACAACTGGAATGGGGGCTATTCCAAAAACTGTTCCCTGTCTGTGGGATATGTTCTTCTAGTTGGGCTGCCTTGTTAGCCTCAGTGGAAGAAGAAGTACC
>NC_034600.1:44901153-44918262 GCF_900095145.1 Mus pahari | reverse complement strand
GCGAACCACCCACTCAGAGGAGAAAGAGAGGGGGAGGAGGAGGGGGAGGAGGAGGGGGAGGGAGAAGGATTGTGGGAGGAGGTGAGTGGGAGAGGGGCAGTGAGCAGGATGTAAAGTGAGTTAGAAAAGTAAATTAAATTAAATTTAAAAAAGAAAGAGTGGAAGGAGAGAAGGATGGGGAAGAGAGAAGAAAGGAGGATAAAAAAGGGGTAGGGTGAGGAGGAGTGAGGAGAAAAAGAAAAGGTGAGGGAAATGGAGGGAAAGGGGGAAGGGGGAGGGAGAAGATAAAGAAGTAGGAGGTAAGGTGATTGAAAGGAAGAGTTTAGAAATTTACATAAAATTCTAAAACTTTAGCCTGTGCTATTTCTACAACTTATTTTTTGTCATAACTAATCAGTAAGCCACACTCGGATTTTTGGATTTTAATCATCTTCTCTACCCATGTTCATTCTGACCATTTCTGTGTTCTTTGGTATCTTTATTATTAATGAATACATAGGAAGTAGAAATTTAAAAAAAAAAAAAAGAGTATAATTCAGAATGGAAAACTTCAGGAGGATATAATGTATAACCCTAGTTTCTACTAAAGGCTTTCACCGAAATAATTCTGGGGCCAGGCATGGAGCTGCAATCCTGAAATCTCAGTTGTTAGTAGGGTAATGAAGGAGATCATAATGTAGAGGCAAGTCTAGGCAACTTAGTGATATCTGGTTTCAAAACTCAAACAGAAAAGGCTGGGGAAGTAGCTTAGTAATAGAGTAAAATTTTCTGTGATTTGGCATATCACACAGAATCTTGGGAATTAATTTTATTTTTCTCCTTGCAGATTTTCAAAAACTATTCTACTACTCACTTCCAAAAATTTCTCAAATCTGGGGCCATAAAAGACTAAGACGAAAGTCTGAGCCAAATTCAAGACTACTTGCCCACCCTTATATAATTCTATTTTGACCTTTCCTTTTTTTTTAAAGTTTCATCTTTTTAGCTAGTGAGTCGTGGCCAACTCCATAGCAAATTACAATTACAGTTAACAGATAGTCTTCCAATTACAAACTTTGGTGAAGTTTTGAAGGACACTTAATGTGAAAAATACTTCCATCAAGCCTGTTCTGTAGCAGGTTTCAAGTAGGAACAAGATCTCGGTTCCGGGAAGGGGGGGGGGGAGAGCAAGCTAGATTCTTCTAAATGTGGGATCTCTGTTACATTTGTCCCCATGGGCAGATAAAACACATTGAATTGCCATTGGTTCTCTACCTGAGTTTACTGTGCTGTGCAAATTTAAGACTGGGCATTAAGCAGCTGTAGTCCCTGCTGATCCCCGCAGTAGCAACCCCACAACCTGAGATTGTGAACAATGTCTTCTACTCTCTTTTCTCCTCCTGGCTCCTTCCCTAGTCCACTTTCTCACTGCTAATCTCCTTTTGAAAATCTATTGAAAGGGAGGGAAAAAATTAACAATACACTGTGTTCTAGGATTATGTTTCCTTCAAGTTGGCTAACATCCCAGCACCTCGAGCCATGAGCTGTTAAGAACGCATCAACTTGAAAGGTCAATCCAGCCACGGGACTCATCCAACAACAACTGAAGAATGGTCAGATGCAGTCCTGGGAACTGAGAGAGAGTGTCTCTGTGTTTATTTCATCCAGCAGTGTTTGGGGCACTGTGTCATGAAAGGCACTGCCTCCAGAGAGAGAGAGAGGCAAAGTCAGTCTCTGGAAGGATTTAAAAATAGCAAACGTCATCCCTAAATGGAGACAAGCCCTAGACATTTATGAATGATGCAAGTTCACCTTTGTACCACATAATATTTCTAATCCATCTTTCTTAATCAGCAGATTGGGTTCATTTCTATTATTTTAAGGGTTTCTGACTCATAGTGTTTGTAAAAGTTTAAGATTGGTGCTTGGAGGTCTCATTTAAAATGAAATAAAGTTAATCCCATACAAAAGGCATTTTAATGAATGGAAATATGCAACCTCAGTGGCAGGTTTGGCGGGGGGGGGGGAACTCTCTAGAAAGTACCAGAGACCTGAGAGGTGAGAGACTCTCAGGAGTCAAAGGGAGGGACCTTAGGTGAAATGCCCAATAGTGGGGAGAGGGAACTCGTAGAGTCTGTCTCCAGTAGAAAGATGGCATCAAGTGGAGGGATAGGGTTGCCATCCTACAGTCACAAACTCTGACCCAGAATTGTTCCTGTCTAAAAGAACTGTAGGGACAAAAATGGAAAAGAGCCTGAGGGAAAGGAGGTCCAGTGACAGACCCAACTTGGAATTCATCTCAAGAGGAGGCTCCAAGGCCTGACACTGTTACTGATGGTGTGCTTACAGACAGAAGTGTAGCATGGCTGTACTCCGAGAGGCCCAACAATCAGCTGACTGAGACAGACACAGATACTTACATCCAACCGTTGGACTGAAGTCAGGGACTCCTGTAGTTGAATTAGGGAAAAGCTGGAAGAAGCTGAGGAGGAGGTCCACCCCATAGGAAGACCAGCATTCTCAACTAACCTGGACCCCTGAGATCTCTCAGACACTGAACCACCAACCAGGCAGCATACATGAGCTGGTTGGAGGCCCCTGACAGCAGAGGACTGTCTGGTCTGGCTTCAGTGAGAGAAGATGCACCTAACCCTCTAGAGACTTGGGGCCCAGGGGTTGAGGAAGCCTGGCAGGAAGGGAACATCCTCTTGGAGACAGAGGGAAGGAGGAATGGGATGAGGAACTATAGGAAGGAGGCCCAAGAAGAGGGTAACTAATGGACTGTAAAAAAAAATTACAGTACTAAAAAATTTTAAAGCATTTTTAAAAAGTTACTATACTATACTTGTTGTATATGCACGTGTGTGCACGAGAGTACCTGTGAATGCACACATGCATGCCACAGCATGCATGAGGTGGTCAGAAGACAAGCTATGAGAGTCAGTTCTTTCCTTCAACCATGTAGGGCCCAGAAATAGAACAGAAGTAATTTACCTTGATGGCAAGAGTCTTCATTGGCTCAGCCATCTCACCTGCACAAACAGCAGATATTAGTTATTTACCAGTGAATGAGGAAGCTGTTTCTGTGACATTCTGATGCTTTCATTAGTCTATTCTTCACAGCTCCAAACAAGACTGAGGTTCTCCATTCCATAGCAAGCTGATGGTTGGACCTAAGTTCTTCAGTTTACTTTGCCTTGCAAGCTTCTACCATTTGCTCAATGGAGCACCTTAGGTAGCTGCTACTTGTGTCTCACATATTAATGCTGTGGCTTGTCTCAGAATCCTAGGGAGGTGATAACTGGATTCCAGTACCACATGTAGCCAACCTACTTGCTTTATTATTTATTTATGAAAATAGACATTTTTCATACAATATATTCTGGTTATGGTCCCCTTCCCAAGTCCTCTCAGCCCCACTTCCCTCTCCACCTACACACCCTTTCTTTCTCTCATTAGAAAATAAAGAGGCATCTAAATAATATATTTAATATAGTATGAAAACAAACAAATCATATTAGAAAAAAAACAACCAGAAAAAAAGATCCAAAGGAAAAAAATACAAGAAACACATATAGATACAGAGACACATATTTAAAAATCCAGAAATCTCATTTTTAAAAAATCACTAAACAAGAAAAAAAGACCAATAAGCTAGGGGAAGTATACCTAGACAAAGCATTGTGAGGAAAAATTATAAACCAACAAACAAAAAACAAAAAGCATCTCCCCAAATACTATTGAATTTGTGTTGGCCATCGATTGCTGGACATGGGATCTGCTGTTAGGAGTGGATGTATGTCCAGTAAGACTTTTTTTTTTTTTTTTTTTTTAGGAAAACTAACTTTTCTTTTGTGAGCTTGGGTTAGGGATGGGAGTTGTATCCACTTCCACTCTCATTGCTAGGATCCTATCTGCCTTAGGCCTGTGGCCAACTGTGGAGAAAGTACGGGAACTGCTGAGAAGGTATGTGCTTTTGTGTTTGCATGAAATATTCTATAAATATCTGTTAGGGCTATTTAATTTATGTCATCACTTAGATCCAGTATTTCTCTGTTGAATTTCTGTCTGGGTGACCTGTTGGGCGACCTGTGTATACACGGAAGTCATCCACAATCACCCTGTGAGTGTCAACATGTGATTTTAGCTGTAACAGTGTTTCTTTTATGAACTTGGGTGCCCTTACATCTGGTTCATAGATGTTAATACTTGCAAAGTCCTCTTGATGGATTTTCCTCTTGACTAGTGTGTAGTGTCCTTCTCTGTCTCTTCTGGTTAGTTTTAGTTTGAAGTCAATTCTGTCAGATATTAAAATGGCTATACAGGCCTGCTCCTCATGTCCATTTTCTTGAAATATACTTTTCCAACCTCTTCCCCTGAGGTAGTGTCTATCCTTGATGGTTAAATATGTTTCTTGGATACACCAGAAAGATGGAATTCTCTTGGTCTGTGTCTTTTTATTGGGGAATTAAGATATTGAAAGTTACATTGTTGAAAATTATCAATGGACAGTGTTTGCTAATTCCTATTATTTTATTGTGGTGTGGGATTTTTCCCCCCATATTTTGATTTGACAATCTACTGTTATTTATTTCTTGTGCTTTCTTGGGTGTGGTTTATCACCTCAAGTTGAAGTTTTCCTTCTAGTGTCTTCTGTAGGGCTGGATTTACAGAAAAATACTTCTTGAATTTAATTTTATCTTGGGATGTCTTTTCTTTTCCAACTATTGTGATTGAAAGTTTTGCTGTGTCTAGTATTCTAGGCTGGTATCTGTGGTCTCTTGGAGTTTGTGGAGCATCTGTCCAGGGCTTTATGACTTTTAGAGTCTCCATTGAGAAGTCAAGTATTACTCTAACAGGTTTGTCATTGTATGTCATTTGATCTTGTTCCCTTGCAGCTTTTAATATGCTTTGTTTCCTTCTTTACATTCATTATTTTGATTATTATATACTTAGGGGACTTTCTTTTCTGCTCTAGTCTATTTGGAACTCTGTGTGCTTCTTGAATTTTGATAAGCATCTCCTTTTTTTAGGTTAGGGTAATTTACTTATGATCTTGTTGAAAATATTTGCTCTGTCTTTGGCCTGGGTTTCTTCTCCCTCTATTCCTACTATTTGTAGTTTTGGTCTTTTTTTTAGTGTCCCAGATTTCCTCCTAGATGTTTTGATGTTTTGTACCAGAATATTTTTATTTTTAGTTTATTTTATTTAGATTTAACATTTTCTTTGACTATGGTATCTATTTCCTTTATTGCGTCTTCCATAAGACTTATGTCAGAGATTTTTTTTATTGAATTCCTAAATTTTTCACTTCCTGTTTGGGTTTTATTTAGTGATTCAATAATCTACTTTCTTAAACAGTTTTCGTTACTGCATTCTTCTGGTTGTTTGCGTTTTCACAGACTCCATTAATGGATTTACTATATTTTTTTAGTTCCTTGAGAATATTCATAATCAGTATTTTTAAGTCCTTGTCTTATACTTTAGCTATATTGTACTTCTCAGGGGTTATTGTAGTAGGGTTGCTGGGTACTGGTGGCAGCATATTGTCTTAGATGTTAATGATTGCATTTTTTTGTTTCTGGGTTTGGGATGATTGTGATTTTAGTGTTGATATCTGGTCTTGTCTTTGCTGTAAAAGTATTCTGTCCTTTGGTTTGTGTTGCCCTCTCTGGATTTTAGAAATGTGTATTGGCTGCAGGTTACCCATTAGGGAGTGTGTCTAAGTTCCTGACACTTGTGTCCACTGGAGTATTGAATAAACTTGTTTTTAGGGTATTGGGATCTGATACAAAGGAATGGGAATGGGCTAGAAGAGGAGTTCTCCAAGGGTCCATGAGAAGGAGGAAAGCTGGGTCTACCACAAGGTTTGACCAAGTCCTTAGGGAGTAAAGGCAGGTAGGAAAAATGAGTCCCTGAAAGTGGTCTGCCACAGAGCTGAGGATGAGACAAGAATTTAAATGGAGAACAAGAAGTAAATCGCCTACTTGATTCTCAGGCCAGCATGGCCAGCAGGTTTCCAGGGCGAGAGTGACTCTGGGTATTGGTGATGATTGACACAAAGTGGTGGGTGAAAAAGGGAGATTGTGTCTCTCCCATACCTTGCTATTTTCAACACACATCAGATGTGAACTGGTCAAACCTGACCTTCTGAGAATCTGGTTTTCCATATGTCTTCTAGAATGAAATGAAGAGAACTTCATCTTACCAGAGAAGGGCAAAAATCAATGAGAATGAAGAAATAGAAATGAAGCAAGCTGTGCTGACATACAAGTTTCAGAAAAGTTTGTTTAAGAAGCTACTTCAGAAGTGTGTGTGTGTGTGTGTGTGTGTGTGTGTGTGCACCTGTGTGTATTTTAAGCTATGACCAGCTCAGAAATTTTCAGTCCAGTATCCTATCTCAGAGGGTTAGCTCCAAACCCAGCAGATGTGAAAGTCTGAAGATGAGCTCAAGTCCCTTACATAATGTGATATTGTATATGTATATAACCTACACAATCCTCTCATTACCTTAAATTATCCCTAGATTATGTATAATAGCTAATGTATTATAAATACTACATGAATGATGTGCTGTATTGTTTAGGGAATAATGAGAAGGAAAATATTTTTGCATATTTAGCTCAGGCAGTTCTTTTTCTAAATGTTTTCCATTGGCTCCATAGTGAGAGAGATCAATAGATGAATTACCTGCCCAGACAGTCCAAACTTCCCAAACCTGCTTTGTCTCTCCTTCTCCTTGCTCTTGCTGTCATGGATCTCTACCCTTAAAACAAATTCCAAACCCTTTAATCTTTGTGACAAGATCTAATGCTTAGCAAACCTAAACTAGGACAGGCCCCCATAAAACAGTCACTATATTTTACATTTACTCGTCATAACAAAATAACATGTTGGTCAAATAATTGAATTTTATTATTCTTTATAAAAAGCTAATACTTACAAATATGAAAACGAATCACAATATCAGTAATCTTTGAGTATTATCAACAAAAATATAATATCTGTGGTGGAAGTAATAAATTTGGGGGTTTAAATAGGTATGGTCCCCATACACTCAGGTTTTTGAATGTTTGGCCTATAGGGAGTGGCACTATTAGGAAATGTGGCCTTGTAGGAGAAGATGTGACCTTCTAGAAGGAAGTGTGTCACCGTACAGGCAAGCACTGAAATCTCTTATGCTCAAGCTCTGCCCAGTGTGGCACCCAGTCTTCTTTTGTTACCCGCCTGCATGCTGCCATGCTTCTCGCCATGATAACAATAGACTAAGCTCCTGAACTGTAAGCCAACCCCAATTAAATGTTTCTAAGAGTCGCCATGGTCATCATGTTCCTTCACAGCAATCATGTTTGGGGTTCACATTCAACGAGTACAAGTCAGGCGTCCAACTAATCAGCTGTGTGACATTGCACATGTTACTAATTCAGATAATTATTCATAACATGCATTCATCTATAGTCTAGTTGTGAAATTCAAATTGTAGATCATGTGAAAATGAGTAAGATATCTTCCGTTTTATATAAAATATTTATTGAATCAATGGATAATGCCTGATGTAAGTATGCATTTAAGGACTTTTTTTTTCCTTTAAATCAACTCCACCCTTCCAGGACTTTAGGAAAAGCATTCTTAACATGAGGCCACTGACATAAAACATAGATATTGGGGATAAACAAAGTAAATTAAAGCCTCTTTGTCTATTCATCAGTTTGCTTTACTATATAATGAATTGGGTGCTTTGCTAAGTCTTTCATCTTCTGCTTTGGAATTTTTATAAATTTTTTGAAAGATAAATTTAGATAAAATGAAATACTTGGCTTAAAAACGTTGAGTTAGGTTTTAACATCTTAACATTCCTCAAAGTTTCATTTGTCCATGTAAGGACAAATTCATTTTTATTTCTCATCCAATCACTAGACTAAATCAAATGGATTATTGTAAGCAGGGTATACACTGAAAATACTCTAACCAAGAATGCCAGTGCCTCCTGCCCCCAGGATCTATCATACTATAATAGCTGGCGTTCTACTTATTGGACTAGACCACTTTGTGATAGTAATCACAAGAAGTATTTATATTGTTCTGTGAGTTTCAAAGTTTCTCAAGCAATATATAATTTGATCCTTACAACCTATCTACAGTGCCTTAGTTGAGTGTCTTAGTTACAAATGACAGAAGTCCATGTCAAAGTCTGAGAAAAAAACACATTTTAACCTCCTCATCTGATCATCATCAGCACCATTCCATCAAAGCCAGCCTCCTACAGCCAGGTCCTAGGGACCCGTGGAGTTCAGAGTAGCACTTTCCATCTCTCACTTTGCTTTTGGTTTTCTGAGCATCTTCCTTTGCACCCAACTTGGCCATCAAAGTCCCCCCAATTTATTTCTCCTCTGATTAAACAACTAGCCCAACTCATTGACAGTTACTTGCTTTCCATTCCAAATTCCCAGAAGAATGTAGCAGTTCTGTGAGTTTGGAGAAAGGAGCAGAAATTGTCCAGTGAAATTTGATGAAAGGTGGACATCGACGCAAAGAGGCTGCTGTAAATGAGATCTGTGGATTTTAAAGGTTGACAAGTTGTCATGCACTTACCGTCTAATGGAGCCTAATTCAAGAAAACATTACTGCTATAGGTAACAATAGCAAGTTGAGCTTCATCCACATGTAAAGTCCACCATTTTAAAAATGAGTGTCTAATTCACATCTCTAGGGCATGACACCTGATTTCCATTAAGCACATTGCCTGTTTCCTTTGAGCACACAACGACCACATATAAACCCTGGGCAAATCCTGGCCCCATGCTTACTTTCAGAGTTGACATATACCATTGCCACCTGACTTCAAACAATAGGATGAAGGGTTTCCTACAAAAACACCCAGGCATTTCAGCTATATAATGCCAAACAGCTGGGTATTTGGAAATATTCTGCTGATTATTTTAAATTTGGGGTTTTCAAATTCTAGAAAGTCTTATTAATTCAGTCTCTAAGGGAGTGCCCTAATTTGTTTTCTAAAATATGGAATATTGTCTGAAACACGTGAGTAACTGCCTGAGACTTGGTAAACAGGATTTTGGCTGTCACTGCTTAGCAATTTTGTCCAAGCAGTATTGGACTAAATTGTACCTCGGGGATTTGTATGCTCATGGAGAAAATATTAATACTTAAAATTAACATTTCCTTTACAATCAGCATGTTATGTAAATCTCAATTGCTCCTTAAGGATACAAACACACACATACTGTACTGCCTGGATACATACATGCATATGTATATTTGAGATAGCCAAACTCCCATGGGTAGTTAAAGATGGAATATGACATTAATCTTACATTCTTAATAATTATTTCTCATGTTAATCATGAGGTTAGGCTGCCATCACACCTGAGGAAAAGTCACTGTTTTGGAAATACAAAGGAATGTTGGGTGAGTCCTCTACCCTTAAGAAAAGTGGGTGGTGATTTCTGTATACACAGAGAATGTGTGGAAGACACCTCAAGTGCTTGGACAGTAGGATGGTAGAAAAAAGAATAAACTACTTTTGAAGGCTTACACCCCAAGACTTAGTGAAAGAATCTAACCCCAAATTAAATGTTTTACTAGAAAGATATTTCCAGGTACAATCACATCTGTCTGAAACCAGTATATAAGTGTTAATGAGGAAAATTTAAAGGCAGTATTGTTTTGATAATATAAAAATTTCCATTTATAAATTTAGAAAAATATGTGTGTTAAAAGAGAGAGCCAACAATGTATAATTTAAATGGGCATAACTATTTTTGTTTCATGTGTAAAATGAACAGGTGACAAATAGCTTCCGGCCTGTCTACACCAGACACATGCTTTGATCACTAATCATTTTCTTGCAGTATAGCAAAGAAGGTAGAGCCCAGTGTTTTATACAATTACTAGCAATTTTAAGTTCAATCTTTGCTTGCAGACGTTTTCCTAACTCTAGATGATAGATCTCATTGCTCACAAAGACAACATGATGTGAATTGCAAGGAGAAAACCCACAATACAAAAAAAAGAATGTTTTTCATTTGAGTTGTTTTGCTTTCAGACAGCTTGACTTACTCAAAAGCAATAGAAGACCCTTGACTTCATTTCTAAATCAAAGAGCAATCACTACTTAACATCTGTTTTTCTGAGCAGTTGAAACTATCTTGCTGACGGCCTGACTTTGTATGAATGTTTAAAAGACCATCCAGTAATACACAGTTTCGTGTGAGGCAGGTACTATCATGTCAATTTGAAGCAACTGTGAACAGTCCTCCTTACATATTTCTAATGCCATTTGATAGGTGGCGTTGACTTTTATGAAAACCACTGAGCCACTTCCTTTTTCTGGCCATGTTTGGAATTACTGTACACATCTCCTTCCTGGCCTCTGGCGGGGGATTGTGATCTAAATAAGTTCATATGGCTGTCTGGAAAGGAAGAAGGTGTGTATTACTAAAGCCAGTACATCAAAGGGTGTACATGGTTTCAAGCAAAATTAAGAACAGGAGTACCTTTGAGAGACACTCCTGAGATGTTTCTGCAGATCACAGCCTGCCTTGAGGAATGCTTTCTCTCCGGTTTGGCCTCCTCCTTGCCTCTGTCTCCTCCCAAGCCCATTCCAAGAATGTAAGGAAACCAGTGTTCACTATGAAGATACTCAGCAGAAAGTTTAAATAAGTGGAATATTTCAGCAAATGTGCTTGCCCACATTACAAACAAAATGCCAACAGATGTTGATTTATAGACGCCTCCATGTGCCACTGATTCGTGAACTTGTCTCGCACACACCTTATGTCTCCCAACTTTGCCTAGTGGTTTCCTTGGCTATGAATTGATGAGATGAAGGGCTTTAGATCCCTTTAATCAGTTCCTTCAGAACTGACATGATGTGTGGTCTGAAGCGGGTTTCTGCATCTAAATTACTTTTAGTGTATACAAGAAATTATTCATTTGAAAATTTCTATTTTTGCAGAAAATTTGACAAAGATGAAATTTTCTGCAAATTTATCATGATAGAGAATTCTCACAATTCACTACAGGTTACTATGTCCCCTACAAAATACTTTTTGAACATGTGTACCTGTGTATTATTACAGTCTTTTTCCACACAAAAAAAATTTAGCAAAAATTTTAACCTCTCCCCCAAAATAGAAGCAAGATACTATTTTCTATCCTTTTGCTTTCAATTTTCAAAGACAAGAATAAAAAGTTCTAATATAAGGCCACACTGACTGACATCTGTTCAAAACTCTAAAGCTACCCAACATTGTACTTAATTATTACAGTACTTGCTTGGAGAGGGAAAAAAATTCCTCCAATTCTTTCTTGGCTCCTTTGTTTGAACGCACCATGCTTTTCAACAACAGAGTTTGCAGAGATGTCTCCAAAAGTGCTATCCTTCTCTAAATTATAAAGTTCATAACTGAAATTTGTTTTCATTTGGAAGGATCTAATAAACAAAAGATTAAAATTCATGAATCCTTTAAAATTCCATTTAAAAGACAAAGATTAACTGGGCAACAGTGGTAGCACACACATTTAATCCCAGCACTAGGGATGTAGAGACAGGAGGAGCTCTGTGTTCCCAGACAGTTAGGGTTACACAGAGAAGCCCTGTCTAGGAAAGAAAGAGAGAAAGAGAGAAAGAGAGAAAGAAAGAGAAAGGAAGGAAGGAAGGAAGGAAGGAAGGAAGGAAGGAAGGAAGGAGAAAAAGAAATTAACTTTATGGTTGACATAATAGGTTAATATTATTAGAAATTTTAAGTAAAGATTATTATTGCCATTTTCTATATAGTAGTATTTTTGAAAGCATGACAGATAAATATATTTATGAAAGAATGTTCTTTAAGACCAATCACTAACAGAAGAGAGCTATGCCAGAAGACAGGAGCCACAACATCCATTTACATGTGTGCACGCAAGTAATCTAATTTATAAGACTTTGATCTCTTCAGCTATAAAATTAGATATATAGGTAAAAATTTTTAAGAATATTTAAAAGACTTTAACCAGCCTATTAACTGATCTTTATGAAAGCCATTATCCATTTCTAATAACCATAAAGTCTCCAATATTAGAAATATTAGAAGTTAATGCAGGAATTTATCTTGCATGATCATTCTCTGTTCAAGTCTGTTCAACACATTATGGGAACCTCTTCCAGGTGCCTGATGAGGGATGCAGGAGCCCCTCCTTCCTCTCTAAGTTTCTTTAAACTTAACCCACACGTGAGTAAAAGCCCCTTCTTAAACAGCTCTGCTGGGAAAAAGAAAAATCTCACCTTAGTTTCCATCCCATCAATCTCACATCTGTTTCTATTGCTCGCACTTGCTTTGAGTAGCGGTAGAAGAGTTCATTCCACACTGGTCAGGCCCTTTGCATTACCTGCCTGAGTAATGCAAGGTAGGACCCACATATATAGGCAGATGGCCCCGCCATCACCATCTTACTTAGAGGCTGTTCCTACAAAAGGAAGAGAAAGCCTCAAGACGGTTGAGTAACCATCCCATCAAACAACCTCTAGTCTCAGGAACTGCATGTGCTAAAGTTGAAAAGTGCTTCACGCCAAGGAGAAGTGAGGGCTCGTGAATAAATATAATTTGAGTAATACGGTGCCCTGGTCAAATTCTAAGAGTGATCCGATGTTCTGGGACAGTTTTCCCATCCAAAGCCCCCACCCCTGCCACCATTTCCAACAGCAGAACATGTTGACTCGATTCTCATCCTACACTCATCATCTGGCAACTACAATTTACAACTTTCTTTCCTGGAGGCACCCTACATAATTTGAGAGCCTCGGTGCAAAATGAAAACCTAGGGTTTGTTATTTAAAAGGCATTTTCTTCTGCAGATTTTTAAAGTTGAAATTTGCTATTTAATATTAACCAAAGCAAAGAGGAAATTAAAACTTTAAGTTAGTAACACAGTTTTTTTTTTTTTTTTAACATCTATCTGCATATTCTGTAGTGGCAATTTTAAATGCAAATAGAATGCTTGGTTAGGAGGGAAATCATTGAAACTGGCCAGTTAATACTGAGTGGTTTATCCTTGAAGATCCCCTAAGCTAAGCAGAAGACAGAGAAACAAGTTAGACCAGGAAGGCTGGAATAAGAAAGAGTGGGTCTCCACGAATACAAATGACAAGGAAGGAATGTCAGTCATTGGGATCTTCTCCAAGAAGAACAAACATCATTTGCCTTCTATTCCCAGCACTCTGGCTCTGAAAACCTGGTCTTGTAATAAGGAAGGTGTTGTGCACTCCCACAGGTGAGCGCTGCTGGGTTCCCTTCTCACCAGTTGCTGTGGGAAAATTCTTCAAGCATCTCTCTTCTGACTTGCCTAATCCAGACTAGGTAGGCACCTGTACACCAGGTAAAGATTCCATGCCTGGATCGAGGGCTGGCAAGATACTCATCCCTGCCACACTGCTCCCTCTCGCTCTTTAACTGTGTCCTGCCATCAAACAACCAATTTCCATCTGTCATCAACCGATACTCTTCTTTGCCCAACCCAAGTCTTCAGATATGTTTCCTGGACCCATGGGAATTTTTTTTTACAAACCATAAATTCATAAATATAACTCTCAAGAATTTTGCCCTTGATCTACACCACACAGAATATTTCTGATCATAAGGTCCTCTCGGCCAATGTGCTGGCCACATACCCATGAGTCCAGCACTCATACTCCTTGACATGATTCAGTCTAAAGGAGCAATATATCTTTCCTCTAGCCTGGATCCAAATAAGCCACAGAGCTCCAGGGTCCTAGCCTTGCCAAGATGTTTCACTCAAAGAAACAGTCCAAGTCCAGTAACATAAACAGATATTCTTATAACAATGTTGCTCTTTACTTGTCTGATTTGTTAGTCACTGCAACTCAACTCCTGGTCATTACTCACATTCTGTTTCCTTAAGTCTTTACTCTTTCATTGATTGCTCCTGACTTACCAAGTTGTAGCAAAACAACTTCTCCCTTATACAAAGCCTCTCTCTCTGTCTCTCTCTCTCTCTCTCTCTCTCTCTCTCTCTCTCTCTCTCTCTCTCTCTCTCTCTTCCTTCACACACTCTCAGCTCCTGTGCAAATTCACTAACTCAGGCTTTTAAAGGTCTTTCTTTCTTTTTTCTCTGATTTGTCTATTAATAAAAATCTCTGCCCCAAAGAGGAGGCTGGAAATGGATGCACTCTTCCCCCAGTCCAGTGGAAGCACTGAACAAACTAAAGTACCTACATAGTGGTGATGGGGATCTGAATCCCATATCAACGATAAGGGCCTTCTAACCCACACTGATTATAGTTATCTCCTAGGACTCGTCCTGAATAGCATCCAAGCTGCCAGGGAAGCAACAAGCACTAAAAGCTAATAGAAGCCCAAGCAGAGCTCAGCTCTAGGACCATGGGACATGGAGCCACATAGTCGGAGCCCTGCCTTTCCTCTGTGCCATATACAAATCATGAACTTAAGATAACTTGATAACTCTGAGGGGTGAGATCTTTCTCACTTACATGAGTTAATGACTAATTATAGATCAAGCATGAATATCCATTTATCATTTTAAAGTGTCGGTCTAAGGAAAGAGGGTGGCCTGAGCTGAAAAAAAAAAAAAAGAAAAGAAAAGAAACCTTTTGGTAAAGGATGTTGGGAGAATGAAAGTTTGTCAGAAATTTTTGAACAGAGGTAAAGTATCTCAAAAAGAAATACACTCTATATTTGCTATTGCATATTTCTAAATAATCATTTGGCTTTCAAACTTTTTAATGACCAGTTTGACCCTTAATTTTCTAGATTGCAGGATGATGAACATAATTTCCAACTACCAAGTACACAGATGTTATGGCCATTGGGAATAAGGATGTATTCTATGATAAATTAAAATGTCAGCAGTCTTGATTTTATATACTATTGAAATATATATATATATATATATATATATATATATATATATATACAGTTCAATTTGAAGTTTTATATTTATACACTCTTATATTTATCCTATTGATACACAATTACCTGAATTGTATCATTAAAATTACAAGATCATGTTTGATTGGTACCACCAGAAGAAAGAATACAAAATATCCCTTGTCCTATATGCTAACCAGAAAGAAGACTTCATACCTAAGTCACTGATTGTGTCTATCTCCATGTGTGAATTTTTCATTTAATTTTTAAAATGAATTTTCTAAACTTCAATTATTTTTGTATGTTTGTTTTGCTTTGACACATTGTTTTTGCACTGATAAGTCTTACACCAATGCCAGACTGCTTTTTAGACAAGCAGGGACAGCTCTGTAAAACATTTGTGCTGTGAATCAGCATGGACCCACAGTGGAAAGCATTCTGTACTAAAACATGCTCTATGATATGGTTAGTTAAAGCAGGAGTCAAAGTGATAAGTTACACGATAGTAAATAGTGAATGGCTTTGGGGGCTAGCCCATTCTAGTAGATGAACTAGAGATAGACTTCTAGTAGAAGCTAGAAGATAGACTGGAGCCAGGCACAAAACAAAAACCTGGTCAAAGGTAAGGAAGATATAGAACCGACAAACAATGAGAACTGACAGACGATTGTTCATGGACGTCAGAGCAGCTACGGTTGGCATTCTCATTATCAGCTTGACTCTTCAGTGGTGCCGTGTTATCACAGCCTTAGTTTGAGCAGAGAGTAGATCGTTTAAACAACAAAATTGTCTTTTATGTCCCTCTGGAGTCTGGAAGACTTAGATCAGAGTTCCACATGGTTGGAGGGTTTGATGAGGGCCCTCTTCTCTTCCTGATTTTGTCAACACATGGATTCTTCCAAGAGAAGCAAGCTGTCCTATGTCTCTACTTTTAAAGACAGAATTCTATCTTGAAGGCTCTAGGCCCTGACATAAGGGCGTAGGGTTCCAATATGTGTAAGTGAATCAGACAAAAGCATTACATCTACAGTAATCACCCTCAAAAATCTAAGTCCACCCCACAACTAAAATCAGGTCATTAGCATTTTGCTGAATGAAAACAGTCAGGGCAAGTGAGAAACAGAGTGGGAGCAAGTGATATGGAGAATGGAAAGAACAACAGTCACACCTGAGAAAATCCAGGGCAGAGACTGGGAACCAAGTGAAGAAACCACTTGGTAACTCCATGGAGATGTCAGAGATAATGAGCACTGTCTAGGATCCACACTTCTGTGTTAGCACTGCTGCTGAGGAGAGTGATTTTCATATTGGGAAGGTATAGACGCATCCAAGTAGCCAATATTTATAGCATATCGAGGAGCTCAGCATCCCAAGAGACAGACCCCTGACTGTATATATTGGTAGCAGTTGTCATCATGATGAAAGTAATAGAGCCAGTATTCTGTGTGTGTCTCTCTCCAGGACCTTCAGTCCTAAAACCACAATTGTACACAAACCTATCTGTGGAACTGGGGCTAACACTTCTGGTATATTGAGAGCAACATTCCCTAATTCTGTTGTACAAAAATTGATAAGAAAAAAATATTTTTGTCCCCCTTTTGCCAGAAAACTTACCACACTGGCACACTTTTGTGTTATACAGCAATGTACTACAGGGTTTCTCCATACTGAAAGTTAGGAGCCATGTTACAGTCTGTTCCTTTCCTCAAAGCTCTCTGGAAAACATCTCAGTTCTTAATTTAGATCTGAAATGTTACATTAGCATGATATGGTGCCTATTGTAATGAATGTCACCCAAACTGAACAGGTCGATGTGCTTGACGTTTTCTCTCCTCCTGTCTCCTTTTCTAGCCTTCAGATATCTTTCCTGCCAATCATATTCTCCAAATTGTATTTGATGGTTTTACAGACTTTTGCATTTCCATCTTGGTGAGCTGTTCTTTTAAACTCTAATAATTTTTTTTCTATTTTTTATTAACTCTATATGAATTTCACATCATGCACCCTAATCTTAATCTTTCTACCAAACATAGTTTTCAGTATGTATAATACAGCTTTGTGCAAATAGTTTTCTAAATGTAGACCAACTAGCTTGATAGACCAGTAGAGAACAAGAGAACCCAACCAGTATGGACATGGCCTGAGGTTGCATTCTGACGCTACATGCACCTGTACACGTTTACACACACACACACACACACACACACACACACACACACACACACAC
>NC_034600.1:44854968-44901117 GCF_900095145.1 Mus pahari | reverse complement strand
ACACACACACACACACACACACACACACACACACACACACACACTCACACACACACTCACACACTGCTCTTTCTCCTCCCCACATCCTCTCCCCTCTCTCTTCCCCTCTTCCCCTCTTCCCCTCTTCCCCTCTTCTTCCCCTCTCCCATGACTCTTCTAAGTCAAAACCTCTGGTTCTTTGTGCAATGAGCTTGGCTCCATTAATCAGCACAGATTAACACAATTCTTTAGCGTCTAGGCAAAATGATATCAGTTGTAAGGTGCAAATGTCTATGAAATTATCACTAAAATAACACATCTTAAATTAAAGAAATCGGCTTCTAGAAAGTGCATGTAGACACATGTCCCCCTGGAATTCATTTCTTTTCTTCCTTTTGCATGATCACAATATATGAAGTATACTTCTGTTTAGTTACTTTAGTTCCTTGGGGTTTTTGATTCCTCAAATAAGCTTTGATAATTGGGCCAGGTGCAAGCTATGAGGCCCAGTACAAATGAAAATGCAGGTAACTTGCTCAAATATTTGAAGAATTTTAAGACAATGGCACCTGAGGATTAAGTCATAAGTGATGCCTGACATTTTAAATGAAGCATTTTGTGGGGTTGGTACATTCGTGTCCAGGAACTCTGCACTCCTTCGAAGATACCAGTCTACTTCTTCTTATTTGTGACTCCAAAGAATCATAAACATCTGAGAATAAACCTTCATTCAATAAACTCAAAAACTGAGAGAATGATTAGGCTCTCAGCCTTTATGAAATTCTGTAAGGAAAAAGATAGAACTGTCTAGTGCAAAAGAGGAGTGTGTCCTCATTATAAGGCTATTTTACTTGACTTGTACTAGATACAATTAAGGATGTGTCCAAATATGTCCCCTATGGGTTCACATATTTGGACACTTGCCCCATCCCACCCCCATTGTTTGGAGAGGTTTAGGAGATAAAGACATGCAGAGGAAGTACATCACTAGGGGTGGGATTTGAGAGTTCATAGCCACACCCCACTTCCAGTTCCCTCTGCTTCATGATTGAGGTTGAGGATGTAATCTCTCAGCTTCCTGCTCCTGCTGCCATGCCTACTCCTTGTTGCCATACTTCCCCAGTACTATGGACCCTTTCCTTCTGGCACTGTGGATTCAAATAAACTCTTCCTTCCATAAGTAAGTCATTTGGAGTCATGGTGTTTTATCAGAGTAACAGAAAAGCAACTAATACAAAGGATGGATTCAATTAAAAGATATTTTCTTTCTTCAGAATTTCAATTCTTTCCTTCAGAAATTTGTTTCTTTAGAGATTTTAGAAAGGTTGATATGGTAAAGGAGACCCCAACAACTGCTAGTCTCTGGAGAATGGATTCTGATAATTTTCTAGGAGTGCAGGGGCTGGTGATCAGAACAGACATGTCTCCCTACACACAGAGACACCATCCCCACCAGACATATCTCCCTCGCCCTTCTCAGCAGAATGTTCTACTATCTTGCCTTGTTTTGTTAATGTTTGGTTGGTTGGTTGGTTGGTTGGTTGGTTGGTTGGTTGGTTGGTTGGTTGGTTTTTATGACTTCAAAATCCCACATTGCAGACCTAGTGATTCCTCATATTCTGAAAGACAATGACATCTTTGGCTGTGGGTTTATAGTAACCTAAGGACGTGCAAGTATACCCTTGACCAGTAGAAATTTTCCTGTCAAGTTTCTATCCTTGTCAACTGGAAACAGTTGCTTCTCAATAGATGAGCAACTCCAGTAGAGGCATTGGCTTAGAGCCTTCGTTTTTAATTACTGTGGAACTAGAAAATTCCGAGTAGAAACACCCTCAGCAGCATCTCCTGGATCAGAATGTCCCCTGGGCTCCACTAAGACAGTCAATTACCTTCTCTTCTGTCAGAGATTCACCTATCTGATTTTCTTCTTCTTCTTCTTCTTTTTTTTTTTTTTGTCTTTGGAACAAGACTATAATTGGAACTAAAATACAACTTTTCAAATGTGTGGTCATGGCATTTATGATCTGGTGGGAAACAACGTACAGTACCAGACACTTCATGGGAGATCGTCCCATTGTCAGATTTCCAGTCCAGATTTTCTGGCACAAGAGAGCACCTGGGGTTTGGAGAACTGTCTGTCCTCTTAGGGGCTTCCATCGACCTGAGTGCCAGATCTTTTGATGCCAGTTTGTCGCTTGCCTGGATCACTCCCTGCCCTGGTTCCCATCCTCCAGCTCAGGTAGCATGACTCAGAGGACAAGACCTGTGTGAAGGAAATAGCTCTGGGAGCCAAAGGGAAAGCCTGCAGCAATGATCTTCCAAAATGGCAATTTTCGTAGTCAGGTCAGAGAGGACCACTCAAACAGGAAGAAGTCATAGGGCCATTACATATAGCTGAACTTGGTAGGGGCTACTGCTGGACACAAGATTCCAAAGGTCTGAAAGAGGTTCCACAGAGGGCTTCAGAGGGAGAATCTGTAAAACTACAACATACAGCTCCTTATTTGTACTTCAATTTTTCACCTCTCCAGAACAAAGAGCCAGATGTTATTGTATCCCCCTTTTGTCTGGAGAAGTCTTACTTGTATTTCAAATCTGTCCTCACCCAAAGTCGCTTGATGAGCAATCCCTCCAAGGGATTTAAAATATCCCTGCCTTCATGAAAAATGGCCTGAGCAACTTTTATTTATTATTAGATAATATCAATTTTCTAAGTTCTCTTTTGGTATTTTTAGCACAGGAGAGATCACTGGGAAGGTCAACTTCAAAATTAAATAGTTAATGAAGCTAAACCAAATGTCCTAAAATGTTGAGCCAGAGTCACTCAGACATTTATCAAATATTTCAATAACTACATATGTGGCTCCAGGAAAGCTTCTAGCAGACAAATAAAGTGGGTTTTTAAATTTTTATTTGGGGGTGTTCTGAGGTCCAGATCTTCTCATCTAGACAGTTATTTCCCGCTGTAATGGTGCTCTGTGCTAGTCATTGAGCATATTCTCTCAGCGTCTTGATCTGCAAAGTGTACGCACATCTCTGTCTCAGGCAAGAGGATCTTATCTCCCCCCCTTTTTTTTATTTTTCAGATATTTATAAATTATCTTCCCAGTGTGATATTTCTAATTGTAAAAAATCCACTAATAGTCAAGCCCGAGGAATTAGACCCAAACCTAAGCGAAAGCGGTCCGCTCGTTACCTAAGAGAAAGATCTTCCTAAAGTCCATGCATAATTCAAAATTGCTTCACCTGTGTTCTGCACGACAGCCTGTAAACCTGCTGGTTCTTCTCCAAGACATGTGCCTGAGTCATGCCTTTATCCCAGGCACTCCCATGCAGGCATACAGTTACAAAGCCTTCCAAGGAGATGCTTGTACCCACAAGTCACTGAAGCAGGCATGTCCACCATGCAGCAGCTGAAGCTTCATTCTTTCTGGTGACGGGAAGGATTCCCAACCCATTAGTGAAGAAGGAGAGTAGAAGTCGACTTACTCATTGAAACATTCAACATATGTGTGGGCACGTAACCTCCTTTACTGAGAAATCCAGTTGACTATAAATAGTTGTGTTTGGGATCCATCGCCCTCAAGATTCTTGGAAATTGGCTTCATGCCTTGTCCTAATACAAGTTCTTTAGAAACAGACCCTGAGATGATTCTTGTGAAAGAATTTTTTTTTTCGGGAGGGGAAACTCATTATCAGGGGAGGAAAATTTGGAATATACACAACGGATGATTCTGTCTCTCTGTTTTGTTTCATCTATTGGCAAATTATCACAGCATATAGTATCTCTAATTGCAAAAGGTGAGGGTGGAGGGGGCAGGGAAACAGAGATGCTATTGAGACTAAATACCAGTTTCTACCTGGTCCCATGGGAAGTGCGATAGCAAATACTGGCCAGGGGTTTTTCCCATCTCCAGGCAAGCAAGGCACAGTTCTTTATCCTGTATTAGCTTCCTGCAGGAAATAAAAATACCACCTCCAGGAGATAGGCTACGTTGGCTGAGGACAAGACTCCAGAAGAGGTGGTGGCTATCTAATATTCGCAGTAGCTCAGAGTTATGTTCACCTTCCTTGAAAGTGGATTCGAACAGGACTTGAGCAGCACCACTGCCATCTAACGCCCACAGTGCTCAGAGACACACGGTTCTCACGTTAAGTTCTCTTCTCCCCAATACAGCTTCTCTTCAAGACTTAAAACAGTTCCAAGTTCCCCCTCCTTCGTCTGGTGTTCACACAGGTCTGGGTGGTTTCGCATCTCATGTTACCACTGAGAAGTCTGAGACCCATGACACCATTACAGCCCTTGGTTCCACTATGACACCGGTTAGCATATATAGGATGGCACCCTAACCTTGTGAGTGCCCCTTCATGTGGGTGAGAAGAAATTCTGTTCTGCTTTCTATCAGGCCATCAAGTTTGGGAATGGTGTGTGGTGTAGCAAGACTAATAGGCTTCACAGCCATGAATTCATCCTCACAGATCCTCTGCCATGACACTTATTCCCCTCTTTAGGCAATCCAATGTGAAAGCCCATTCAGTAGATACTTTGTGAACCCTTAGATGGCAATGCCACCCTAGGCATAGTGTCAATGCTTTCTGTAGTACAAGAGAATCTTTTTTTCTTTAGTGTAGAGAGGGAACCAAGGTCAAACCTTAGTCTTCTTATAGGAAATAGTGTCTTGGTAGACAGATGCAGCACTGGTTTGGGTACCAATAAGCTTGGTTATCAGTAACACCAATGGGTTAATCAGCTTTTAGGAATGAGAGAGAACTCATACAAAGCTTCCTTCTCTCCTACCATGTCTGCATCATTCAAACGCCTATTACTGCATAAGCCTGATGTGGCTGGGGATAGAGTGAGGTTGAGATCATGTCCACATATTTGTTTAGCATCTTATCAGTATCATGCAACCCAAAGTTATGTATATTTTCCATTGGGTGTAGAGGCTACGCAAGTTTCTCTTTCAAAGTCATCTTTATCCCTGGCCTTTCACTACTGTTGAATCCTGTTTCTAGCCAACCAACAAAACCACTCACTGTTGTCTGTTGGTTTATGTATTTCTAATCCCAGAAGTTGTTCGCCATTTTATTCAGGTCTCCAAATATCTACTTCCATCTACTACCCCTTCCAACAAAATGACTAAAACAGATCATTGTGTGATAAAAAAGAAAACAAAGTTCCACCTGCCATTCAGTCACCCTTTTTCATGTGACTGGTAGAACAGCAAGCAGTTCTTTTCTAGCTTACACGTAAGTACCAGACTGACTAATAATGAATCAAGCTCAAGCTTTTGTCTCTTCCATTGTTAGTGGCAAGAAACTCCCAGATCCCTTATCTGAGATCCAAGGGAGGGGCACTAAAATATTGGCATGGGAACTAAGAATCCATGGTACTCACCTGACATTTGCTCTAGGCCCATGTTGTATCTTCTGTTTCCACTTTGTAATCAATTTGGTACTAGCCCAAACTTACTACTCATTGTGGTAGCATCCAGCTCAGAAAGGAAAGGTATAACTGAGTGCTTACTTAATGTTAAGCAAATAGATGCTCAAATTCTACCAGGGCCCAATAGAGTGTGCCTGCATTTTAAAATAGTATCTGGTGTTCTGTAGCAGGTAGCATGGTCTTATTCCAGGACTCTTTGCTTCAATTCTTTTATTGTAACTTTGCAGAAAGAATCCATGTAGTATTCTTTTCTAGAATCTCCAACACCATTGGCTCTGCAGGCGCCGTAGCCCAAATGGTAGTGATGCTTGCTACACAGCCCAAGCCTGCTACAACATCCTTTCTGTTCATAGATCCATTTCACACCTGCAATCTTCCGAATTATCAAATAAATAGGTCACAGTAGTACTCCCAAGTACAAAGATGTATGAGTGAATGCATTTCCTTTTAACATTAGGAGGAGTAAAGTAGGGTGAAGATGTTATAGCATGCCTTCCAAAGCTGAGATCTACTTTTTAAAAATCATAACTGTAGCAGGACCCTGAATCTTTTTGTAATTTGTCTTGTTTCATCTGAACCATAAGTGTCTTAGGAAGATAAGCATTGATTGCCTATGTTTATCACTGGATCTAATTAACAACATTATGATACAGAAATAATGCTCACAGATCAGGGCTGACTGTCCAACGGCTACTATTGCCCATCCTGTGCAAGTGTGAACTTCTGGTGACAGTCATGTCTGGTGGCTATTGAAAAGAATGTATTTGTCAGTTCAGTAGCATCATACCAGCTCAAGAGAGTGATATTCTGCACTAATAAAGAGGCTACATTTGGCACAGCAGCTGTGACTAGTTAAGTTTTCATTAGCCGACTGTCATCCTGTCATGCACCATCAGTTTTTGCAGGAACCAGACTGGAACATTAATTGGGGATGTAACGAAGAGTGCCATCCCTGCATCCATTACATTTTTAATCTTCTACCATCTTCAAAAGTGTCATTGGTATCTGTTATCTTTGTCAAGATGAAGACAGTCTCTGGGGCTTCTTTGATACAGTAGCATTTACATAAAATGTAAATGAAATAAGAGCTAAATAAACTAATCTAGAATCTTCATCCACAAATAGAGGAGGCAGATAATAGGTGAGTCTTTAACCTCAAGGAACAGAAATAGATGAAGACAAATATTCATTTTGGTACCTGACATCAAGTGTCTCTGCTCTAATAAGGGATGAGGGAGAGACTTTGAACCCTCAGCATTAGAATCAGGAAAGAGACCTATCAGCTCTTGGAGTATTAGGATTTATTCTTTCGCAAAGAGTAAAGTTCACATAGGAATTAGTAGTAGATCTCTACAGGGAGAACTCAGCATATGTATTTGCTAATTGGTATTTAAGCATCCTTTTCTGTGGATTTCTTGCCATTTCTTCAGTTGCTGAGTATTATGTTCAAGGATGACATCCAAATTGAAAAAAGAAAAAAAAAAAAAAAAAAAAAGAAAAAAAAAAAAAAAAAAAAAAAAAAAAGAGAGTGTGATTTACCATAGGGCATTTGCTGCATGCATTTTGATCATACAAGCTAATTGATGCCAATGCTTGAGTGTCTGTACTCACAGTTGAAAATGTGAAGTTGTCTCTACATTTCCAAGTTGTCATACATAGTAACTGGATATACGCTTTAGTCACTACAAATCTGCTGCTGGTACTGAAACAAGCAGCCCTCACTTCCAAGCACAATTTACAAAGGAAGCAAAATAGGCAGGCTTGCACTTCAGTCTGCAGGTCACAAAGTACATCGATGGGCTCTCCAGAGGGCTAGCTAAGGCTCTCTTCGCATGTAACGCTTACCCACGGTTTGACTGGCCCCTGCATTGTCCATACGTTAAGTGCTCTGGGATGTCAGCTTCAATTCTATCTGAGTCCCTCACCAAATTTGGGGAATGATGGCACAATCTTGTAACCACATTTTTTTTTTTACTGAAGTGTGAAATAAGATGAACAATGCAGAATAAAACATATAATTATACAGTATTTCTTATTGATTGCCTAGAATTTTGACAACTGGGTGTCATATCTTTTCAAAATCATAAAATACATTTAAATGCATGGCTTGTTTCTTCTCATAAAAGAACAAAATTTGCTCAGTAAGCTTCTCTGTAATGATGCAAATGGCCTATTCCTATACTGTACCACATGGAAGTCACTTATCACATGGGCTATTGGGTATGTAGCTCTGTGCCAGGTGAAACTAAAGTTTTATTTATTTTTGAAAAATTGTATGTGTGCATGTTCTTTCACATGCATGTGCACATAAGTGTGTGTGTGTGTGTGTGTGTGTGTGTGTGTGTTGGGGGAGGGAGTAAAATATGTCTATATGGATGCCAGAGGTCAATCTTGAATGTAATTCTTTAAGTACCATCCACCTTGGTGTTTGTGTGCATGTGTGTGTGTGGGGGGGGGTGTTGTTTTTAGAGAGTCTCTTATTGACCCAAAGCTCACCAAGTAGGTTAAACTATCTAGCCAGCCAGCATGCCTCAGACACCCATCAGTCCCTGCTTGTGTAGTGCAGGGATTAAAATTCCATATCACCAAACCCAACTTTAAAAAACAAAACAAAAAAAACCAAAAAAACAAAAAAACATGGTTTATGGGGATCAAGCTAAAGTAGAACTGGTCATTATTGACCTAGAATGTACAGGTGCCTGGTTGGTTTCTATTTTGAAAACTGCAGTACAAAAATCTACATGCTTACTCTAAGTTCTTAAAAAGGTTCTGCAGCATTCTTTGATACCTTTCAGAGAAGAAGAATAGTTACATAAGACACTGAGTTCAATTTAAAAGGTGTATAGAACAAACAAGAAAGATAGCATTTAGAAAGGTAAATGCTACACAGCATTCATAAAGTCATACTGTTATTAGGAAGAAAACAGCCAAACAAACAAAGAACACTTCTATTTCAACTGAACAGGCCACTAAGTAAGGAGAAAACATGAATTTAGAAGAATTTGGTGTTTGTTGACAAAAAAATTAGACAAATTCTTAGGACGGAAGCTGATGTTTCTGAAAACGTTGGTCTCTTGAGAGTTTTGTCTAACTTCTGGAACTTAATGTAAAGGACTTTAGATGTTAGATTTGCACTCTTGACTTAGAAGTTCCTGATATGCATATAATTCCGCCTCTGGAAGATGAAAAGGATACCAGCTTCCTTAGGTCCCATTGTATCAGGAAAAAGAAAACAAATTTTTTTTTCTGTGTTGAACCAGAAAACTGGGACAATGTCTTAGTGGGCAGCAAGACCAGAAGACCATGTCACGGTCAGCTAAGAGTCAATGCCTTGGGGACACAGAGAGTAAGAAGTAGGGTCTCACTGGAGCAAATGGGTGTCTGGAAATGTTCATTTCCTGGCTCTCCTTTCCATTTGTCTCCCGCGCATGAATGAGCCGAGCTGTTCATTCACATTCATTGCTTCCATTGCTTGTATGTCATATAACATGAAGGGAAGAGTATTTTAAAGCTTTCTCTTTTGCTTTTGACTTCTCATTCAACAAGAACTGCCCATAGGCACAGAAGCTCTTTAAATTGTCTAATCCTTAACCAAGAGACGATTTGAGCTCACTTGGCAGGCAATGCATGTTTGGCTGTGAATAGTCCAATGGATTGATAAGTCTAAATTAAGGTGATGTGCTTTTTTACACTTTACAAAATATTGCCGATCATTTCTACTGGAGAAAGATTCCCATAGCTGCTATTTAAAGTGCAGCCCTTGTTAGTTTCAGCTAACTATCAAATGGAGCAGCTAAGTCATCATTCAACTGCCTGCTAATTTGTGTCCTGAACACCCGAAAGCACTTCCTCACTGAGATTTAGTTTCTTGGACTCAGGTTGTAACCCTTACCAAATGAGGTTAACAACCTTTGAGAGTAAAATTATTCCATTCAGGAAGAAGTCTATTTCCAGGACTTAGGTCACTTGCTGCTTGTATCAGGGACTTGTTCAATTCTATCAGTTCAACTTGAACAATTGTATCATATGTTGTCTTGATTTGTTCTCCCAGAAAGGCAGACATTGTTAAGATTAGAATCTGGTTCTCACTGGAGACCACCTAAATCAATCCTCCGAAAGCCCCAAGACAAAAAGGATGATGTCACAGATTACGCTTCCAATCCTGACATGGGTTCGAAGACAATGCTTTATCCACTGGAATAATCATATCACAGGAGAACTCTTACAGGACCGTTGATTTGTCTCAAATGCTTTTCACCCATTTCTAAAACTTTAGAAAGTGAAATCTGTGGTTCAGGTCAGGAGACCAGCAGGAATGCAGAGGGAATTCAAGGGAATGTGGAATGGGATGATACACAACACAATTTAGGATCTCTGTGCTGGGGAATGTGCCTAGATGTGAATCTTTTGGCTGGAGGTATATGGCAATAGAAGCCAAATTTATTAGTGAATTCCAAAGGTAGGGGAATGTCTCTGTTTTATATTGAATGTTGCTTGAAACAAATGGGCTGTCAGCCAGGGGTGTGGACATCCCTTTCACTATGAACCTTTCCCCTTTAATGACATATTTTGTAATGGGATTTGACATGTAATACAAACATAGTTCCCAATGCATGTATTATCCATCTCAGTTACTTACAATACAAAAATGAGTTTCTCTGTTTTTCCCATTTTAAATCTGTACTGCCTTACCAATAGCCACCCACTGATTTTCAAATGTTAATGATATGTGTTGGCTGACTGTATAATACCAATTTTCATTTTTAGTACCTAGGGACATTTTCATTGGAGTGTAGATTGCTCAAAAAATACTTGATGGACAATAAAACTAGATGTCTACACATAAGATTTGGCAAGCTTTTCTTGAATGCATAAAACAATACAGATGGAAAATTCTAAATTCTACTTGATTCATTTACGAAAATGGGTAGTGGAATAGTTTACACATAAATTTAGGATGCTCATACTCTTCCATTTGTTTATTAATTTGCGACTTTTGGTCTAGCTCTTTAGGCTAGGTTGGCATCACACTTCTGCCTCTGCCTTCTGACTGAGGGAATTACACATGTCATCATGGTTGGTCCAAAACTTGCTTATTTACACTCAGATTTTGAATGAATGATTTGGGTAGACACAGCCCTTAAATGCACAATACTAGGTTGATGTTCTGATAATTTTATTCAAGCATACAAGTTGATTAGTATATATTAATTATTCATAATGAGAATGGATATTATTATAATACTTTCACTATTTTCATATATATGTATATACATATATATGTGTGTGTGTGTGTGTGTGTGTGTGTGTAATGTATCTTGATAGAGTTCTCTGCCCATCCACTCCAACTTCTGCTGATTCCTTTTCTCTTCCCAACTAGTCAGCCTTCTACTTTCATGTCTAGTTTTGTGTCCAAAACACAACGAGCCTCATTAGATTTGCCTGCAGGAGCTTGGGTACTTTACCAGTAGCCATTACACTGGAGAAAATGTCTCCCTCTTTTCCAGCAACCATTGCTCCTTAGAGATTAATAGAGACTTCTGAGTCTCTCCCAACTTCATGACAGCATGTAGCTGGACATGATCTTGTGTAGGCAATCACAGCTGCTGTAGAAGAGCACCATTTTTGAACATGGTTGCATTGAATTCTGTATACTGCTTACCCAAAGGTCATAATTTTATAAGAAGATAAACTAAACTTTTCAAGACAAGGTATCACTATGTAGCCCAGGTTGGTCTGAAATTCACAGAAATTCACTAGTGTCTGCCTTCTGAATGCTGGAATTAATGATGTATCACAGAAGGCCTCAGATAGCTTCTAAAGGGACCAAGCATACAGCTTTACTTTCCCTGTAATTTCAATGTTATAACATATTGTCTTAGTTTAAGTCTTATTGCTGTGAAGAGACACCATGACAGACAACTCTTATAAAGACAAGCATTTAATTGGGGCTGGCTTACACTTTCAGAAGTTTAGTCCATTATTATCATGGTGGGAAGCATGGTATCCTGCAGGCAGACTTGGTACTAGAGAAGGAAGTCAAGAGTTCTATATCTTGATCTGAAGTCAGCCAGGAGGAGACCATCTTCTGCAGGCAGCCAGTAGGAGAGTCTCTTCTGAACTGGGCAGAGCTTTAGCAATAGGAGACCTCAAAGCCTGCCTACCCAGTGACACACTTCTTCCAACAAGGCCACACCTATTCCAACAAGACCATTCCTCCTAATAGTGCCCCTTCCCCTGGGCCAAGCATATTCCAACCACCACACATATGAAAAGAGAAAATGATTAACCATGCAGAAAATCAAATCTTAGGTATAAAGCCTTTGCTTTTTTGTAGGCATAGAAATTTATATTAGAATCATAGAGCAGAGGTGATGATATTCTATTACCATTACCGACCTCAACTGTTACTAAAATGATGTTCAGGAATCAAAGCCATTTATCTGGAATAGTCACCTTCAACAAGTATTCAGCCAAGATCTACAGAGCTAGGAAGTTCCTGGTTTCACAATCCTCTATAGAGACTGATCCGTGTGGTGTGTAGGATTTGAAGAGATAAGCATAAACTCTGAGCTTGACATAGATAACAAATCCCAATGAACAAAAATCAGAGGAAATATAGAGGAAAAGCAGCACAGAGGCTTTACAACTCTTAAAGCTCACGCGGGAGAGCATGGCTTCCATTCGCCATGACATCGGCTTCTAAATCTGAACTCCAGAATTCGACAGACTGGAAACTTGCATGCCTGATAATCACATAAATAGCCTTGACATCAAATGGACAAAGGGTAGAAGAGGGCGTATTCTCTAGAGACAGGCAGATCTCAAGGACAGAGGGCCAGCTACGTTATACAAATTCATTGGTCAGAGCAGAGGCATTTCTATTTCCTTGGAGACTAAGATTATTTTAATAGAGTGTTCTTTCATATGAAAGAAGTAAATAGCAGGAACTCACCCCCACTCATCCTAATGCAGACTCCCCACTGTCTTTTTACTGAAGGACTCTGTATAACATCAGTGAGTGAACTCACATGGAAAAAGAAGTTAAGAGATAAAGGATACATAATACAAGTAGAACAAGATTACTAAAACCCAATTAATAAGTCATTCACACGTGACTTCCATATCAAAAGTGGAATTTCAGGGCTGTAGAGACAGCTTAGCAGTAAAGAGCATTCACTGCTCTAGCGGAGGACTGGAGTTTGGGTATCAGTCGTGAGGTTAGATGCTTAACTACCTGTAAACCCCGTTTTGGGGGTTGGAGGGAGTCTATTGATCTCTCAAACACCAGCATGCATGGCATATATTCACACAGACATGTATGTAAGGAAGAAGTAAGTAAGTATTTTTTTAATAGAGTCTTGAGCTAGAGGGTGGAGCCCAGTGGAGCCCAGCATACATGAAGTCCTGGGCTCCATCCAAAGACTCAGCAAAATAATGACAATGATAATAAGAACTTGGACTTGGACCTTTGGCTTGTTGAAGGTGAACTTGCTCAGCACGCACAGGACACAGGATCAGTGCTTAGCACAACCCAAAGTAATGACAAAAAGTAAAACCACATCTTTTTTTTTTTTTTTTGGTCTGGAAACAGAATTTAGGACTTTTACTGTTTTGGAATGTTCTTAGAAGGCTCTGTCATTGAACAGGCAGCAGAATAAAAATTCCAGAGTCCTTTCTTTAAAATGAAGAGGGAAAGAATGGAGCTATTCAAACTTCCTCTTCTCTCTTTGTGGCTTAAAGTTTCCATCTCTTTTCCTTGCTAATGCTTGTGTTTTAAATGGTTAATGGTGGTGGTTGCATAAGAAAGTACGTGTTCTAAGTTTCAAAGAAATATGCACTTTAAAATTTAAAACCAATAAATTCGATGTTTTGTGTGTGCTACTTCAGTAAAAATCACTTTGAAAATAAATGAAAGGAAAAATGATTAATAAACAAACGACAATCTTCAATCTAGTGGTTGAATATTTAACAAATACCCCAGCTTCAAAAAAACAGTGACTGTAAAAGCATTTAAAGGAAAAAGTGATATTCCTACGATAATTTGTGTATGCCTTGGCTTGTGCCTAGATATTTGTTAAAACGTTATTCTGAAAGTTTTTATAAGATCACATCCTGATAAGATTGACATTGAAATTGGTGGAATCTGAGCAAGGCAGATTGCCCACCAATGAGTGGCCTCATTCAATCAGTCAAAATTAAAAATAACCAAAGGTTGCCCCACCCCAGATGAGGAAATTCTCCAGCACAGAGGCCTTAGACTCATCTACAACCGCTATTCCTCATGGGTCTGCAGCAGACGGCCTCTGAAAGAGAACTAATTCTCCTGGAGCTACACACTGTTAGTCTCCCCATCCTGTGGGGAACTCACAAAGGTTCTAGTAAATCAATTCCTTAAAGTAATTAGATAAAATATAGAAGCCAGTATATACTCTATCGGTTCTGTTTCTCCAAAGAACACCAACAAATACATGTACATATATGTGTATATAGGCACAAATAAAATGTGTACAGGTGCGGGCATCTCTCTCTCTCTCTCTCTCTCTCTCTCTCTCTCTCTCTCTCTCTCTCTCTCTCTCTCTCTCTCTGTGTGTGTGTGTGTGTGTGTGTGTGTGTGTGTGTGTGTAACAACAATTAATTTTACAAAGAGGCCATGGATTTCAGAAGAAGTACAAAGGATTTGGAGGGAGGAACGGGATGAGAAAGATGTTGTAATTATTGTTATAATCTCAAAAAGAAAGGATTGAAACTTAAGGAAGGGAAGCTTTGCTTGAACTCACAGTTTGAAGGTTTGCTCCATCATGGAGGGAAGCCCTGGTGACAGGAACGTGAGGCAACTCATCATATTGCTTCTGCAGTCAGGAAGCAGATAGAGTTGAATCTTCATGGTCAAAGGCTTCCACTTGTCGTGCAGTCCAAGTTCCAAGCCCAGCGAATATTACCAGTCTCCTTAAGGTTAGATCCCTATTTCAATTAACCCAATCAAGCAACTATGCTCAGAGGCTAACTTCATCTAAATAATTCCCCACAGTTTTCCCAGAGGTCTCTCTCCTAGATTCTGCCAAGTTGAAAATTACACTAAACACTATGATGATTATAAATTAAGTGTGGTTTCCAAAGAATGTAGAGACCATAGCAATAAACACATTCTGGTAGTTTCTAAGCAATTGTTCATACTCTTGTGATAAATTGTAAGACAATTTTATTTCAAATGCTACTCATGTTCAATCACTTTAATCAAATTTATAGATATATTATTTACACATCCAATGTGTTATTATAAGTATATGGCTCAATTATATCCAAGATAGTTTGACAGATACAATCATATAATTACCTCTATAGTCAAGATACAAAATGCATTAAATACAAAGTTTTGCTGTGATAATTTACAGACAAGCTCACATCATCACAGATCCATTGAGACTAAACTCATTTCTTTATTCTAGAATTTCATAGAAATGACTCGTACACGTGGACTCTTTTGAATCTGACTTCGTTCACTCAGCATGGCTATGTCATACAGCTGCATTATTGTATTTGTCATTAGCTCATTTATTTTTCCACGTATAAATTAATATATACAAAGTCGGCGCATCCATTTACCTTGTCATGAAAATCTGGGTCACTTACAGATTGGGTTGTTACTCAAAAATATATTGGGTCATATATTAGTCTTTTTATATTGCATTGGTTAAGTTTCTGTTACTGTGACAAAACACCACAACCACAGGCAACTTGGTGTAACAGGCCCCAAGACGTGGGCACAAGTGGCTTCATGTTGGAGGCACCATTCTAACCTTAAAACCCAGCTCATAGGCTCCAACACCTGCCAAAATGCAAACACACATCTAATCCATCAAAGACCTAGTTCATAGTTCCAGGATCAAGGACAACCCCTAAATGTAGTAAGCTTGCGTTGGGGCTTCTGTGGTTTTCATTTATTGCTAACTTCTTTTTGAAGTGTGTCAACCAGAATATTGTTTTTGTTCATAAAAAACAAAGATTGGCGAGGCTCAGAAAGCATGATTTAAGCAAGTTCTCCTGGAAGCCTCAGGCCAACAAGACAAACTTTTGTATTCTCCGTGGAGTTACCCCAAAACATTGAAAAAGAAAGGGACTATTTCAGCTTAGAGTTTCATCACAGCCCATCACTGAGGGAAGTCAAGTCAGGAACTCAAACAGGGCAGGAACCTGGAGGCAGGAGCTGATGCAGAAGCCTTGGAGGGGTGCCAATTATTGGCTAGCCCTTCATAACTTCCTCGGGCTGCTTTCTTATAGCACCCAAGACCACCAGCCCAGGGAAGGCACCATGGCGAGCTGGATCCTTCCACATCAATATGTGATGGGGGGCATTTTCTCAGTTGAGGTCCCCTCTTCCAAAATGACTCTAGCCTGTGTCAAATTCGCATTAAAACCTAGCCTGTACATATATGAATAAAATTTTATTCTTATTGGATAGCTATATTAGAGTGTAATTACTAGTGGAACAATGAACCATTAATTGTATACTAGCCAGCCAAGCACATTACATTTTGCAAATGGGCTTTCCATTTTGTGTTCTCAACAGAGTATGAGAACTTCTGCTCATTTATGTCCTCACCAACAGGAAGTTGAATGAGTCTTTTCCATTTCAAACATTCCCTCTGTGCTGTATACTTAATGATCACCATCACTGACTTATCCACTGTATATTTCACTTCCTCTTGGTGTGTGGCCCATGGCTTCCCAGTGTCTCTATTTTATATTAAGACTGTGACAACTCCCCTCACATAAAACCTAAGGAGTGAGAAGACAATGCCATTGTTTTGCCCTTCAATTTGCTGCATAAAATTCATCCTCTAATTTTTCTACATATTAAAAGAATAAACATTATTCTTACAATATCAATTGTAAAGAAATTTAGGAACAAAGGAAATATTCACTTTCTCTTCCTTCATATTTACAATTTGTGATTTTTTTCTTCACATAGATTCAAATTTTCACCTACTACTATTTGTTTCAGTCGGTAAAACTTCCTTTCTCTTAGTAAATACATAATAATGATGGATTCTTTTGCTTGCCTAAGAAATTATTTCCTTTTTTTCATTTATAAAGTATGATTTCACTGGGTTTTAGAATTCTAAACTACCTAAAGACTTATTTAGTCTCCCTAAATCTTCCGAATATTATTCTATTCCTCCATTTACACGGTAGGGATGCTGTCTTTGGTTTATACAATATCCAACAAAGGCTTTCTGCTAACAAATGCCTTCTCAATAAGGTGGAGCTAGAGAAAGTACCCAAGGAGCTAAAGGGGTCTGCAACCCTATAGGAGGAACAACGATATGAACTAACCAGTACCCCCCAGAACTGTGTCTCTAGTTGCATATGTAGCAGAGGATGGCCTAGTTGGCCATCGTTGGGAGGAAAGGCCCTTGGTCTTGCAAAGATTATATGGCCCAGTACAGGGGAATGCCAGAGACAGGAAGTGGGAGTGGGTGGGTTGGGGAGCAGGGCAAGGGAGAGTATTGGGGACTTTTGGGATAGCATTTGAAATGTAAATGAAGAAACTATCTAATAATAAAAAAAGTATCATTGATCACTGGACAACCTTCAGCTTCTTGGTGTGCTCTTGGCATTGTGAGTGTGCTTCACCTTTTTATTTATTTGGTTTAGATATCATTGGGGGCCATTAACTTACAGGTTTATGATTTTCATTTCGCATCTTCTCCAATTATTTACGTACTTGATAAGCAATCTTTGTTTTTTCCACTGAGACTCCAAGTGCACACATTAGACTAGAGGTGTCTGCTCTCAAGAACATGGTGGAAATCTCCCTTCATTATTCTCAATCATTTTACTGAGTGCTTCAGCTCAGATATTTGCTATTGATGACTCAAATATATATATACATATATATATATTTTTTTTCCTTATGTGGTATGGTCAGAGGTGAATATGCATTGATTATGAACCTAGATAGTATGTTTTTGATTTCTTAAAGTCCCATTTAGTCTTTATTATATCCTCCATGTTTTTCTTCATGATCCTCCTGTCCTTTAAGCCCATCATCTTCCATTGTTCTATCATCTAAAGTTGTGGGGTAATTTTCTAGATTGTTTTTTTTTCCCAACTATTAGTCACATTTCCATTCTTCTTTAACATCAAGTGATTTTGGTTTTGATACTGGGCATTGTAATTGTGTGCCATGAATATCTGGATTTTATTATGTTCCTTCCATGGTTGTCAAAGTTTGGGACAGTGGCCATGGCTTAGTATGTAAAGCATCTGCCAAACACAAGGACCAACTTTATATACTCAGAACCCATCACAGGCACCTATAATTCCTGCTCCTCTACTGAAAGATGCAGAGTAGGGACAAGAGAATCCCTGGAAGTTCATGAGCCATCAAGAATAGCAAAGGGATAAAGGACAAGGCAAGGTCTCAAACAAGAATACAACTACCAACACTAGAGGTTGTCTCCTGACCTTCACAGATGTACTGTAGCATGCACATGCTAATACTCAAACATAGCACCATGCAAACACACATATACCTCACACACACACACACACACACACACACACACACACACAAAGAACCCAAGATTAAATACAATAGGCAATTAAATTATTTGCAAATAAACTAGATTTCCTCCAAGGCTTGGATTTTAGATGTGCTAAAATATTGTGAGGAGGATTTGGCTGATCTAGGGGGAAAAATAGATATTCAATGATGATTTTTCTATTCCAATTGGTCTAATTGTAGATACTTTCTGTCCTCTGTGAGCTGTGCCCTGTATAACCTCCTCACCCATCAGTAGCTCTGTGCTCAGTCCCATACAGCTTTGTTGTATGCATGAATGCATCAACATTCAACATGAGATCACTAGAGAAACGCCTCTGTGAGTCTGGGGCTTTTCTTCTCTGGTCTTCTGTGCCATAAATTCCTACTGCTTAAACTACCATAAGCTGTCTTGTTGAGAGGGAATGCTGGGGATTAAACCAAGGGCCTGTGCATACTAAGAGTGCACTCTATCACAGCTAGCCAGTTGGCTTTCTATTCCTGTTTGTCATACACAATCTCAGTATGTTTCCCCAAGCTGGCCTTGAACTCTTTCTGTAGCCCACATAGACTTTGAATATGTGACTCTTCTGCTCTTGGTTTTCCTGAGTAGCTAGGATTACAGATCAGATCTATGTCATTGGGTGTTCAGTGTATACCCCTATCTTGTTTCTCAGTTTAGGTAATGACATATATTTTGGGGCTCTTCTTCCCAAGAAATTATCTACAGAGTCCCAACAGACAGATACCACGAAAATCATTCTCTCTCTCTCGCGCCCTTGCTCTGTCTATTTTTCTCTGCCTCTCTCTATCTCTCTCTCTGTGTATGTCTCTACCTCTACCTGTCTTTCTCTGTGTCTCTGTCACTGAATGTACATCTCTATCTCTTTCTGTGTCTCTCTATCACTCTCTGTGTCTCTCTTTTTCTCTTTCCTCCCCCTAATAGTTTCCCTCTCCTCCCCAAGTATCTCCTTGAGTTTTGCATGAAAAGCATTTCCCTCTCCTTACCTTAGTTCCAGTCTTGATAAATAGAACTTAGAAACAGCGTAAAACTATACAAATATTTGTAATATATGAAAATCAGAGGGGGTATTCATTATGCAGTTTCTTAAATTTTTAAAAGACAAAAAAAAAAAAGAAACAATGCAGAAGACCACAATAGCTATTTGGTCAAATATGAAAATATGTATGTCTTGTTACAAGGGGCCCACCAGAGATGACCACTCAGACACTGAGTGTAGCCAGTTTAAAAGCTTTAATCCAGCTTTCTGGATCTATACCCAAATGTGTAGGGACTTACGGGCTGCCCTGAGTGTCCAGAACATAATGTTTTTAAGGGCAAAAACCTTGTCCCGTTAAACAGTTTGAAGCAAGCAATTTTAACAGAAGCTAAGAGAAGCAGTTAGCCAGCAGGAGGGGGAGTGGTTCCACAAAAACAGGCGACTAAGATAAGCAGTTAACTAGAGGGGGTTCTACAGAAAACCAAGAACTTTTAACAAAAACTAAGATAAGTCAGCTGAGGCATCTGATCTTTGGCTCCTAGAATGGAAAAATGAGGACAAAGAGATTAGATTCTAGTTAAATCCAGTCTGGCCTTAGAAAGAATACAAGATGGAGCAGCCTCCGCTATCTTGACCTATCACAATGGAACGTTTGGACAATGCACTCTCAAGAACTAGCATAGCCTTTTGAAATCTTAGCAATCATTTATGAAGTACCTAATTCGCAACATTCTCCCGGATCATTTTCTCAATCTTTTACATCCTTGTTCACTTGACAGAAGGAATCAGCCTATTGTTTTAAGTTGTACATCTTTAGTGACCATATGAACAGCTTTCCCCAATATTTTTAAGCAAAGTTCATTGATTAGAGTCACACCTTCGTGTGCCTCATTGTCTCCTTTCTTGGTCAGTGCCCCGTAGTGACAAAGATAAACATTTTAGGACAAGATGGTTTTGAGTAAACAGATTTGAGGGAGGGAGGGGGCACGAAGCATTGGCTACAGGAATTCTTGCCAGTGTTGAGTACTCTCTTAGATAACTGCGTACTCTACTTTCCATGATCCATCATCCTTAGTCCTTACTCTAACTATACTATTTTCAAGTGTCTGTCACATTTGTTTCAGTTTCTTTAGCATAATAACACTTTTACTTTATCAGACCAGCAGCTTCCAGTCTGGCTGGAAGTATGTGGCTTCTGTTGCCAGACACCAGTTGCCCAACAGGCAATTTGATCTAGGCCCAACCCTTGCAAGTCTCTCCCTCATTTCAGGCCTTTGTATGGTCATAAAAGAAGAAGACATCTCTAGTTTCTAATGGGAGTGACAGACCAACTCTATAAAACTTTAGGTTTCCGGGGACTTGGTTCTAAAATGTATGCACTTGAATTTTGCCATCACAAATCTGAGAGTCACCTGCTATCTCCATTCGTTCCCTTTGCTTGATACAAAACATCTGCTGCTGAAAGTAATTCTACTTTCTGTCAAGCCCTTCCTACTTGAATGATTAACTTGGCCTCTTCTTTGGTTTTTGTCCTCTGGCTCGAGGACATTCAAAGGTTTCCTGGAATGCTCACAGGGGACAGTCTAGCATTTATCATTCTTCTTGACTTAGTGAACAATATCTCTACACCTACCATTATCTCTTTAATAATTTAAGAGTACTCAAAAGAGCCAACCAATTCCATAGTTCCTACCCTTACCATTTTTTTTCATACCCTTGAAATGCCTAAGGTGTTCCAGTACGTGACGTGTTCCCTTCCATCTATACGCTCTGTTGGTTCACTTCTGGTAAAAGTTCTAATGATCAAATTTCCTTTGCATGACAAGGAGTACCAACATTCCACCTACCACTGGTAATGGTGTCCTCAAAGCCAAAGCATCTGTGAGTGACCGAACCACAAAATTCCATTCCAGAAACTGCTTCCCAGGATTAGCTCTGTTCCACTAGCTTGCACTCATTTTCTGGACACAGAAATGGAGGTTTGCGTGAAAGTCATTGGGGACTGTAGGAGACTTCTCTTGTAAGATACAACTGAAAGGACATGAGAAAAGATGGTAGGAAGACAGAAGGGTGAACTGACATTCAATAGGCTTGCAGCCGGGGCGTGGTGGCGCACACCTTTAATCCCAGCACTTGGGAGGCAGAGGCTTGCAAATAAGACCTCAGACAATCATAAGAGTGTCAGGAGTTGCTTTAACTGAGCTAAGATTTGGATCTTCTAGATGTCAGACTTTGAATCTGAGATAGTCATGGTAGAGTGACATAGGGAAGGGCAATCTCCTCTGCTCAAGCACAATATCCAGGCACAGTGCAGTTGTGACCCTTTAAAAGCTGGGATGCTGAGCAGCGGGTGATGCTTGCCTCCTATAACTCACTCCTATCTACTACTTGCTTAGGCCAGAGCATAAAAGGCTTTGTCTCAACATGCATTGTTTTCAAGAGAGCAGGCTACCATGTAAAAGGATGTATTGCCCCAGTCATTGTGCTACTGTCTTTCCGAATGGCACTGTTTATACTATGTTCTTACCACGATGGCTCTACAGATCTGTAAACAGCTGTCCACAGACTTCCTCATCAGCTTCTTGGGTTATTTCCTTCAGCCTCATTGGCTCTTTTAAAAATATGGCAACACCCATGCCACAATCTCTCTATAGGGTCCTGAGCTCTGCAGATCCCCTGTCACCAAGCTTCATCAATACCCCCAACTGCTTTGTTTTGTTTTTTTCCTTTTTTCCTTTCTCTTTCCCTGGCATTAAGAGAGAGTACACATTTCTTGTAGTCACTTTTGCAGCATTACCTCCAAGTTCCCTGTTCTGTCTGGGGCGGGGGGGGGGTTGTTTTTTGTTTTTCAATTTTTTTTTTCCTGTAGCCAGTTTCCTACACTCCATATCCTTTGACAAACACCTATGGTGGCTTCTGTTTTCTTGCCAGGTTCTGTCTGAAGCAGCCGTCTGACAAAAGGAAAGAAGGTAGCGGGTGATGTGTCTTACGCATGCGAAGGATGAGGATGATGTGCAGCAAGAAGAACTGAGCAAAGCTACAAAGACACAGCTTGTTGCACTGAGTTCTGTACGTGGTCAGCAGCATCACTTCTCTGATGGTATCACTTACGGCCACCCAACTGTAGGAAGAACGAAAGCCAATGTAGAAGTTGATTAAAGATTTGTTAGTGGATAGGTGTTGGAAGGGAAATGGCTAAGGTTATCAAGGACACTGGGAAAGACCTTTAAGCCAATTCTCCCTGAGTGAAGTTCAGAGCACATTGAAAGTTCTATTCCAAGAGAAATGTAACTACTTCAGCATATAAATAGAATTAGATAAGAAAGTTGTTTTATACTAGGGCTTTAGAGGGGATAAGACCACCCTACTCTATCAAATTTGTCTCAGGTTTCAATGATGTAATGGTTAAGCCTTATCATATGATCAACTATTTCATCAAATCTTTGCTAAGCAAAAATGGTTCATTGCTTTTGAGTCATCATTTGGAGTCTACTTAGGTTACATTTAGTTAATAAAGAAATAAATAGCTGAACTCTGTTTTGCCTTTTATATCTCATTCTGTTTGTCAAGCGCTCCAGGCTTCGGGAGGGTCAGCTCAGCACAAACTGCTGCACATTTCCAGAGCAAGTGCAGATTCTGTAATCTGTTGTGTAACAAGACTCTAGGGAGCCACCTCATCAAAGCGAAGACACTCCCCAAGAGAGAAACTTGCCCTTCATTAATACAAACTATATTGAGGATATCCTCATATCCTGAGGATAGGTAGCTAAATAATTTTTAAAGATGTTCCTCCTCAAAAGGTGATCTACCCACTCTCGCCTGTACCTGGTGTTCTTTAAAACCATCAAGTCACTTTCACATGGAAGAAGTAGTCTCTTGAATGCATAGCCCATTTGTTCCCACCCGAAGGCAAACAACGGTGCATCTGAGAGGACTTCTTCCTCCCTGGGCTCTCACTTTCATACCCTTTGTTACTCTCAAACACAGATGGAGCTAGAGATATTTCTCAAGGCTGTTAACTTGTGCAAACCAAACTGCAGTATGAAAGGAGTTTTGTTGTAGTCGTGGTGAAGTGATTATTGCACACACACACACACACACACACACACACACACACACACACACCCAAAGCCTCTTTGTTGACATCAATACAGTACTTTAATCAGTTAAAGACTGTTCTGTTTGGCTGTGGCAATTCTGGTTGCAAAGAAACAAACTATATTCAAATAAAACCAAAAGGAAGACATTCCATTTGGGACTGGGCTTTCTTCTCAATACCTCTCCTTGCCCCAGAGCATTTCAGGCCAGTGAGTTTTTGCTGATACTTGGAGGCTATGGAGAAAGAAATGCTGGAGAATAGCAAGAGCCTCTTGTCCTTGGGCAGCGTGAACTGTGTAAGAACACATCCTATAAAACAGATTTTCTAGCCGAATGGGAACTTGGTTGGTAACGGGACATGCGCTTGGATGAATAATTAACCCAGGTGTTTGCCTTAGCTGTCACTGTATAACAAGCCACCCCAAATGACTGAGACAACTACAGCCTATCAGCTCGTGACTCTGCAATCTGAGGCTTTCACCAGAGCAGGGTTTGGCAAGTAGTTCTAGCTGTAGCTGTCTCTTGTGTGTCTGTAGTTATCTGAGGGAACAAAGTGAGACTGGAAAATCCAAGATAGTCTTATTCATGTCCCTCGGGCTTGTTTTTTCAGCTAATCTCCTCAGACTGTAACTGCTTGTGCTTCCCATAATTACTGTTCTCTTCTCTAGCATCATTTACAGGAACAACTTCACCTGGGGCGTTTGCCTCTGTTGTGTGCTCCTACAGCTCCTGTGTAGTGGCCCAGCCTCCCACACTACAGCTGAGCTGTTCACCCTCTGTGACTTCACCTCCCCATCTGACTTCTGCTTCTGCCCCAGCCCCAATGAACACAAAGTGGATGTCAATAGCTTGAGAACAGAGCCTTCTTGTTTATGGTTTTATCCCTTGTATCTGGCACTGGGCCTGAATAAGAGATCAATATTACCCCATTGAGGAAATGTGACTTAATGGCTAAATTGGGAATTTAAAAAATAATAATAATATTAATTCCACGGCTGTGGAATTTCCACAAATAAATAACAAAGATTTGGTAAAAGGAAGTAAAGAGCGGGGCTTTGAATAATGAGTCATTTTGATGGGGTAATGGCAGTGTTTGATAAAATCTGCTTTCCCATGACTACATTTGACTGAGGTAGGATTTTCTCAAGAAAACAGTCAAAATCAGTTAATACAGAGGTAGGAAACAATAATATTAGTGTTTTTACTATTTAGGAATATATGAAATACCTAACAAAATCATTTTTAGATGAAGATTTTTTTTCCTATCTCACTTTATTTTAACCATTCTTATTCTCCTATAAACAATATTATATAAGTAGTATATATCATATATATAATTCTTATTTCCTGAGTATCATGATAAATACACCATAGAATCAGAAAATGCACCCAGATAAAAGGTATGTGAAAAAATCAAGGACAGAGTTTTGGGGAACAGTACTTGCTAAATGGGTGAAGGGAACCTGATAGAGCCAAAAGGATTAAAACAAAAAGCCATGGTAGCAAGTACCTTTCATGGAGCCCTTAACTAAACAAGACCGATTAGAGTTGTCCTAAATGCAGCAAAGGGCCAGGCCTTTGGCTCCACGGACAAGTCACCGGATGGCTACACATCCAAGTGAGAAAGCACAGCGCTGGACCCACTTTGGGTGTCCGTTCTTTGAAAGAGGGAAACTTCTAGAGAAGAGCTTCACTCTGGGCAACCTGTCGATACAGCAAGCAGCTGGAAGTGAGTCCATGGGACTGGCAGCAGGGGGAGGCTGGCACAGCTTAATGCCATCCTCTAAAACCCCACTCTAGTAAGAGAACAAGTTTGGACTTCTATTTGACAATTTGAGGGCAAGGAGACTCAAATCTCCATTGTCAAAAGCAGGCAAAACCACGTTCTGGGGTGGTAGTAACTTCAGAGATGACTCGTGGTCATTTTCATCAGAATTCAACTAAAGCACACTATTATGGGAGCCGTGGGCACTAACCACAAAATGAGTAAAGTTTCTGCTATAACGTGCAACGTTTGAGTAGATGGAGCAGGTATACAGTAACCATCAGAATGATGTATAAGGGGGTTTGCTTCCTGAAAGGCTGCCTTATGGAAGCAGCTGCTACAAATCCCTGGAAATAAGAATATGAGCCATAGGTGGGAGATGTGTGTGTGTGTGTGTGTGTGTGTGTGTGTGTGTGGAGGGTGGGGGTGAGGCTTTGCAGAGCATCACCTTAAATTAACTTCATCACCCAAGAAGCATATCCATCTATTCTCATCATTTGGGGGCAATTAGGAGGTAGAATGAGACTGGATGTCAGCAAAGTAATAACACTGTGCACAGTGCTGCAGGTGAACGGACGGGAATAGAAGGGAAACGCTCTGAAGTGCACAGAAATATGGATTTCTCCACTCCATCTAGTCAAGGCGAGGGTTTGTATTAGATACTTGTACTATTTTAGCATGTATTTATTTACTGGGTGCCTATGTGGCTGATGGACAGAACACCATGGAGGATTCAAGAATTCATGCACATAATTCAGATATTTGAACAATTTCATAGTATAGGAGTTATAAAAGAATAGAATATCAGAGCAAAATCAATGTAACTACTGATACAAACTAAATATATTATATGTAACATATATATGTGTGTGTGTGTGTGTGTGTGTGTGTGTGTGTGTAACATAAATATAGCAGGACTATATGTAACATCTGCAGCTTGAATTCCATATATAACAAATGGGGTTGAAAACCCAGGGTAGCTTTGAAGCCATTCACCAGCACTTGCATACATTCAAAGTACTTGCTTTGGTAATCAATAAAGCTAAATGACTCTAAATTATATCCATTTAGTGAAATCATGGAAAGCAAACAATCATCACTCAATCTTCCTAGTTCCCAAGTCTCAAAAGTGTCAAAGGACTCAATATTTTCAACTTAAACCTTTTGGTATCCAAATTCAGCTCGTTTGTCATCAGTTCCAGGAAGGCTTTCAGTCAATCAATGACTGTGTCAGGTGATATCTTACTCATTGTCTCCATTGTCATAATGATGCCTCGTCAAGGGTATACAACTGTTCACCCACTACACTACAACCTCTAAGTGTGATACTCAGCACATTCAAGCATATGGCCGGCTGGGTAAGAAACTAACAATTGTGTATTATCTGAGGCAACTGTGCTGGAAGAGAGGCTTTCTTCCCTAGCCGTGCTGTTTTGAATATCCTTCCATATCATCTCATCTAAGCATGGCCCAGGAATCTCTAGGTCCTTACCAAGTAAGTTTATTGAATAAAGAAAGCAAAGCCAGAGGAAAGGAGAAAATTGGGAAGAATATGTATGCTTCTGTGTGAAAAGCACTTCCACATTTTAGCAATAACAACACATTAGCATTTATTTATTGAAGACTTCCATAGGGTGATCTGTGCTCATTATTTTGCTGTTCTCGTCCCCACAGCATGCCTATATCTGAAAAAACAAACATACATCAGCCATGCACTAAAGCCAGAGCAAAGCCTTAGAATGAGCTTAATATAACCACAGTGTTACATGGTTTCAACATACCCGAACCATAACAGTGATATATTTCTTCTCGTCTTCCGACCAAAATCTGCCTTCTGCATCTAGTAGTAAGTATAAAAGTTCTTTGGGACGACTAGGGTAGCTACAATGCTGTTTCCTAAGATAAACAATGACACCATCAGACTTTAAGGTCTGTTTGAGGAACAGAAAATAAAGTTATCTACTGATAACGTTTTTTACCCTATTTCTATTTCAGAAAGCAGTAACAGAATCAGATGGGCATCCAACTGTCATTTTGTTATTGGTACAGCTAGATTGAAGAGTGTGGCATGGAGTCAAGACTCTCCTCCTCTACCCTGGCATGGAATTATGGCTGAGGCACTGGGGAAAAGATCACAACCAGGCAGCTCATATCACTCTAGTCTACCCTCACTCTCTGTTCCCCCAAAAGGGGAATCTTACACTTATTTATCGGTCCTTTTCTAAGAGAAAGAGAAGGGGATTGTCAGCCACATAATTTACAAAGGGGTGGTATAAAGACAATGTAAAGAAAAGAGAATCCAAGATGGTGGAGTAGAGGTACCACTTTCTCTACAAAGAACTCTAGGCAGCTCTTTCCATTTGGCTCTATGATGATGTCCACTGAGAAATTCTCATATCTCTAAGATTTCTCTCATCTATAGCAGTGAAGTCTGAAGATTCTCCCATTTACTGTTTATCTTAAATCCAGAATCTCTAGTTTAAAAAAATGAGTCCCCCTGACCTGAGGCTGGGGAGTCGGGTTTCTACTTTGCTATGCCTTGTCTTTGTTTCTTACAGGATTCCTATTCTCATTTGCTGAGTTCCAGTACACTCCCTCAAACATCATCTTTAAAGGCTATATCCTCACACTGCTACCTTCACTTATACATGAGTGCTGACCATGGTTTCTGCTGCTTATGTTCTTTCACTTGCCTCCTGCCATCTGATTATCTCTAGTGCTACCTGACTTCACTATATCTGACTAGAGCCTGTCCTTCCTGTGATCCTGGTTGTGTCAGAACTTCTCAGAGTTCAGATGTCTCCGTGATCCTGTGATTCTGGGATCCTGTGATCCTGAGATCCTGAGTATGTCAGAGCTCCTGGACATCAAGTTGCCTCTGGGATCCTGAGATCCTGATGTGACCAAGCTCCTGGGATCCTGTGAGCCTGTGGACCTGGGCTTGTTAGAGCGCCTGGGAGTGGAGCTTTTTCTGGGAGTTGTGAAACTACCTGCAGAGTTCATGCCCAAGGTCTGCTCAGGGAACCAGCCCAGACTGCAAGGAACTCTTGCCACTGGTCAGGTAGATTTCCTGAGTCCTGCTGGTCCCAGTTACTTCTGGTGATGGGGCAGGTGTTGTGTCCTTCTCACTTCTGATCCTATGATTCTAGGAGTGCTAGAGCACCTGGGAGTGGGTCTTCCTCTGAGTGTTGTGGGACTAGCTGCAGAATTCGTGCCCAAGGTCTGCTCAGGGCACCGGCCCAGACCAAAAGGAGCCTGTGCCACCAGTCAGGGAGTTCCTGGATGCTGGGGTCCTGCTGATCCCAGTTACTTCCAGTGTTGGGGCAGATGTTGTAGCCTCCTCACCTCTGATCCTATGATCCTGGTCCTCTCCTTCTTCTACAGTCCAGGATTCCCTGCTCTGGAAGTAATCACACACACACACACACACACACACACACACACACACACACACACACTTAAGAGGGACTTTCCAACATCAATTTAATGTCATCAAGGTAATCCCCTACAGGTTTACCCATAAGTCCATCTCCCAGCTGATTCTGCATTCTGTCAAGCTGACAGTTTTAGCACCAACTATCACATAAGTAAAAGTCAAAACAAAGCATAAGTAAATGCCAATGTAACCTAAGTAAAAGGAATAAGATACCAAAGATTGTACCAGAAATGAATAAAATAGATAAATTAAAAAGAGCAACGAGACCGTGAGATTGTGTCTCCCAGTAATGTCAGCAGTTACACCCATAAAGTTTCATCAGTGTAACAGCCTAAACTCAGGGGAGCTGCCCCTGCCCCTCACAGGGGCCAGGCTGGAAAGCTGACCCTGGTGGCATGGGTGCAGGAGAACTGGCCAAAATGGTATGAGCTTGGAAGATCAGGGTCCTGTCCCTTGTCAGCTGCCACAGGCAGGAGATCTGGTCCCACCCCTCAACTGGGCAAAGCAGGAGCGCTGACCCTGGTGACATAGGCACTGGAAAGCTGGCAGACTGACCATCTCAGCTACCACCCAGGCCCAGATCCAGAGCTCTGAGTTGCCCCACCCCAATAGCTACCCCATCTATAAACTGCTAGAGCACATGAAGGGACCCATCCTCCAGAAGCAAAGTTTAAGGATCTCCATGACATAGGGCAACAACAGGCTATCAAGAGGAGACACAGTGAGAATCCAGTATTGATAGTGTAGGAAAAGCCAGAGACCTTGAACAAGGCCAATGACTCACCACAAAGAACATTTGAAAGTAAAGCTGTAGCATGGTGCTGGAGGAGCCAAGAATTCTACATCTTGATCTGAAGGGATTCAGGAGGAGAGTGTTTTATACTCAGGCAGAGCTTGCGCACCAGGGGACCTCAACGCCCATCCCCACAGTGACTCACTTCCTCCAATAAGGCCACATCTACTCCAACAAGACCAAACCTCCTAATACTGCCACTACCCACAAGGCAAGCATGCAAACACATGAGTCTGTGGGGGCTGGCCTTATTCAAGCCACCATAGTAACCCAAATCCAGAAAGACAGAAGTGGTATGTACTCACTTATAAGAGGATGTTAGCTATAAAGGATAAAGATCCTACAATCCCTAGCAAAGACTCCAAGTAATGCAGTGCTGGGAGCCTAAACTGGCCATTGTCTATGACCAGGCAAGGCTTCAAGTGGAGGGATTGAGACATGAACCCAGCCATAAAGCCTTTGGCCTAAAGTTTGTTATACCTGCAGGATGTGCTAGGACCTAAACATAGCATAACTGACATCAGAGAGACTTCATCCAGCAATGATGGGAGCAGATACAGAGTCCCAGAGGCAAATATTAGGCAGAGCTCTGGGAGTCCTGCACAGGAAGAAAAAGAAGGCTTGGAGCCAGGGGATTAATGACACCTCAAGAACACAGCCCATAGAACCAACTGAGAAGGACTCAAGTGGGCCCAGAGAGATCAGAAAACCTGTATGGATCTGACCTAGGTTCTCTGCATATATGTTATGGTTGTGTAGCTTGGTGTTCTTATGAGTTCCCTAACAATGGGAATGGGAGCTGCCTCTGACTCTTTTGCCTGCCTTTGAGAATCTATTCTTCCTACTGGGCTGCCTCACCCAGCCTTCATGTGAGAATATGTGCCTAGCCTTATTGTAGATTGTTATACTGTATTTGATGTCCCTTGGAGACATGCTCATTTCTGAGGGGAGATGGAGCAGGAATAGATCTGAGGGAAAGGAGGTATGGAGTGGGGAGAGAGTCTGAGTGGGAGAGAGGGGGGAAACTGTAGTCAGGATGTAATATATGAGAGAAGAATAAACAAAAAGGGAAATTTATTTAATGCATCCATGCCTGGGGAAGAAAAGATTGAAATAGTTTAAATTCTTACTTCCAAAGCAGCATATATATTTGATTAGGACCATTAAGAGATGGGGATCTCTATACTCCCTGGGAGATAACATAACTTTGTCTTATTTATTCTTGGGAAATTGCCTATGCTTGTTTCATGGGTTAATTTCTCAGTTGTTCATAACTGCATATTCATCCAGCTCTTCCCCACACTCTTGCCACCTTACAGCAACAGGTCTCTACAAATGTTTGTGTTCAGGCAACTGTGGTGTGGGAAGCAAAGATCTTAGGAAATATCTCATCTATTAGTTTTTACCTGAAAATGTGTCCCAGAATTAAAAATAATATGCTAAAAGTAAAAAAAAAAAAAAAAGAAAGAAAGAAAGTAGAGCTGTTTGGGCAAAAGGATATATTGTGTGGTACACATCACAGCTTCAACAGTGAGATGTCTGTTGGTGCTTTGTTTGTTTTTTGGGGTTTTGACCTGTTTTGTTTGTGGAGGTTGCAAGGGTGGAGAGCAGACATTGGAGGGGCGTGGAGATGAGTGGGGTTGGGATGCATGATGTGAAATAAACAAAGAATCAATGAGGAGCTTTTTAAAAAGGGGGTGGCAGGCCGGGCGTGATGGCGCACGCCTTTAATCCCAGCACTCGGGAGGCAGAGGCAGGCGGATTTCTGAGTTTGAAGCCATCCTGGTCTACAAAGTGAGTTCCAGGACAGCCAGGACTATACAGAGAAACCCTGTCTTGAAAAAAACAAAAAACAAAAAACCAAACCAAAAGGGCAACGAAACAGGGTTGCCATTTCAGGGAGGTGAAATAGAATTAATAAATATACAACTAAGCACAGTGATTATAAAAGAAAAGACTTTTCAAAAATTAATACTAAACTTTCAAAGGAGTCATTACAACTAATACGTTGTTATACCAAATATTTAATGTTTAAACTTTTTGTCACAAAATAGTTATTAAAGATGATTATAAACAACTGTATACTAACCAATTAAAAATCTATAAGAAATCATAAACTATTCAGCACATAAAATCCATAAGTAGTGAGCCCCATGTATACAGAAAAGTAGTAAAGATCAGAACTTGATGTCTTCAATAGTTAAGTCTACAAATCATTGAAAGAAGAATGATGCTAATATGTCATAAAACTATTTCAACATATTGAAAAAGAAAGAACCTGGCCAGACTCAGCCCCCAAAAGCAAGCATTACAGTGATACCAAAACCAAAGATGTAACAACAAAAGAAAACTATAACCCAACATTCTTGATGAACATAAATGCAAAAATTATCAACCAAGAACCAACAAACTGAATCAATCAACACATCATAAACCTTATACACCACAATCACATGGGATTCATTCCCGCATGCAAAGAGTGACTCAATATATGCAAAACAATAAACATAATATTGTACTCCAAGAGTCTGAATGACAAAAAAAATCCATAGTAGTAAACACAGAAAAGAGATTTGAACAAATTTAAAAGACCTTCATTTTAAAATCCTTCAACAAACTGAAGAATTTGTTGAAGTAAGAAGAATCGTACCTCAACACAATAAGTGATATACGACAAACCCACAGTTCACAACATGCTAAGGTGAGAAAACTTAGAAATGGTTTTTGAAATATCTGCAATAAGACAAAGGTATTTTTTCAACACTCCTATTCAACATACTACCAGAATTCTTTTTGTAATTTTCATGTTTATATACTCTATTTACATCATTTCCCCCCCCTTTCTCTTGCCCCTCTCATGTCCCCTTGTTTCACTCTCGAATTCATGCCCTTTTCTTTAAAATTATTGTGGTGTGTATATGTGTGTGTGAATACATATATAAATACAGCCTACCAAGTCCTAGTGTTGTTTCTATGTAAATGTTTTTATAACTGACCACTTGATACTAGATAACCAGTTTGGGGGCTTATCCCTGGAGCAGACTGATTTTTCTTCTTAGTAGTCATTAATTGCCTATAGCTCTTCATCTAGGGGGTGGGTTGGTAAGATGCCCCTCTCTGGGGACTGTCACTTAATATAGACATTATTTGTATCTTGTTTAGGCAGATATACTGCTGAGATTTCATGAGTGCAGTTTCCCTATAACCTAGATGACACACTCACACAGACCATGTCTTGGTCTGACTCTTACAGTGTTTCCATCTCCTCTTCCTTGATGTTTCCCAAGCTTTAGCAGGTAGGTTTGCATTGTAGATGTATCATTTGAAACTAGGCATCCATGGTCAGTGGTTCTGTATGGTTAGATCACATGTGGTTTTTCTCTTATGGTCTCAATCTGCTACAAGAAGAAGCTTTTTTGCTGCGTGGTGAGCTATGCACTTATCTTTGGTTATAAGGATAAGTATAAGAATACAAGACGCATATTAAGGATGCAGTTAGAGGGGCTGGAGAGATGGCTCAATGGTTAAAACACTTGCTGCTCTTGCAGAGGACCTGGGTTCAGATTCCAGAATTCACATGGCAGCCTGCAATTGCATGTAACTCCATTTCCAAGGGATCTCATGACCTCCCTGGGCACAACTGGCTAGGACCATTAATAAATTTTCTCCCTTGGCAGTTTGCATGGTACCTTCCTATACTATAAGAAAAACAAAGAATACTCAAATGAGAAAAAAAAGTGACAAGTTATTCCTTTCATGTTACCCTAAAACTTCTCTAAAATTTTAACAAAGTAAGGTTGAAAATCATAAATTAATACATAAAATAAGGCAGCTATAAAAGGTTTATGCACTCATAGAAAAATTAACTCTCTCTGTGTGTATCTGTCTGTCTGTGTGTTTGTCTATGTCTGTGTGTGTATCTGTATGACTAGGTGTGCTTTGCTGTAGATTGAACTCAGAGGCTAATACATGCTAGGGAAGTACTCTACCACCGCTTAACTGCATCCCAAGCTGCCGCCTCCTCCTCCTCCTCTTCCTCCTCCTCCTCCTCCTTCTTCTTCTTATTTACTTTGAAATAGGGTCTCCATAAATTTCCCTGGCTGGACTTGAACTTCTAATAGTCTTGCCTCAGCCTCATGCATCAAAAATAAAAGGGAAGCACTCATTTCTATACTGTGAAGTATAAGAAATAGATAAAACAAATTACAGAGTTTTCACATGGGCAGGGAAAGTCTATGCTCGTGGAGTGTGTAAATTAAAATTATGTAAATGCACAACCTACCCAAAGCAATGCACATATTCAATTAACTCTATATCAAAATGACATTTTCTAAACAGATATATATATATATATATATATATATATATATATATATATATATATATATATATAAAGTTTATATGAAACCCTATGAAGCTGTCTTTGGGTTTCTGTTGGGGGAGAAGGGGGTTATTTAGCTTCCATACTGCTGTTCATTACTGAAGGAAGTCAGAACAGAACCTTGAACAGGACAGGATGCTAGAGGCAGGACTCATGCAAAAGTCATGGAGGGGTGCTGCTTACTGGCTTGCTTTCCCATGGCTTGCTCAGCTTGCCTTCTATTCTATTCCCCACCACTCCAGACTAGGAATTCCTGGACACACTCACATATACCTTGTTGTCAGGGAGAGAGCACAGGATTTCTTTATGCAAACTCATTTTTCTTCATCAACAATGGTGTGTCAGGTCCGCTGACTTCAGAACCTACTCTTGGAACTTTCCATGTCCTTTTAGAGGGAAAACGGAGGGCTGACTAGAGATAAAGCATGCCATGGTTCCAACTGCCATCTATATGCAGTCACGCCACACCTTGTGGGCAGTGACCTATCTGAATGGCTGGACTCTAAAATCTAGGTAGAAAACTGAAGTGCAAATCTAATCTTTACTGCCCAAGAGCGTGATCAGCACCCCATCCATCCTCCTATGGTGGACTTCATCTTAGGTACATGGAGTACTGACCTCCGGCTTCATGTCCATTTCAGGCAAGAGAGGGAGGCAGAAGTGGGGGTTGGCAGTTGAGTGTATAATATTATCAAATACAAACAGCAGGAGTCCATCTGTAGATGACACTTTAGCAGAAGCCTAACAATCTCATGAAAAGCTCCCACCATATCCTATAGTTAATTCCCCAGGGGAGCCAAGCAAGCAAGTTCCTTGTTCATTCAACATGTTTATGGAGTGATGTATGCATGCCTGGCACAAGGGGACATCAAGTGGTGATGGTGGTGTTCACACCTATCACCCTGAGCACAGTGGGTAGTTAGTAGACTAACTCTTCCTTCTTTGGGATGGTGCCACCACCCTGCCTCCCTCTGCTCCAAGAATTGTTTCAAAGTCCTTTCAAACTGATGGGGGGGGAGGGAAGAAATTCAAAGGAAAGCAGCCAGTCCTACAGACAAGAAACAAAACCAAAAGTCACAAACCAGATTCTATGTAATATTTTGCAACAATAGAAAGCAAACTGAAGTACTGAACACTAACAACATAATACCACCCAGGGAAGGGCATGGTGCAGAGGCAGCAGGCACAAGCTGAGTCTTTATAGTTGACTGCTGAACAGGCTGGACCTCGGAAATGGCTGGTGACAGGACAAGCAATTGTTGTATCTAGATATGTCATATTCCTGCCCCAGGTCCTTCATGCAACAAAATACTAGGGTCCTTTCTTATCTTCACAAAAGAGTTAGAGGTCACTCCCTGTGTCCACAGAGCTGCACCTGTTGGGTTTTGGTTTTTGTTTCTAAGCTTGTACTTAAGCAACAAATAACCAACAATGTCCCATAATTTCTGGATGAAATGGGCATCTTCAGGTATGGCTTTCTATGAGTCTCCGTGTAGGCTGCAGTTCTGTAGACCACTTCACAAGAATGGCTGATGCCAGGTGCTAGTCCTACCCGAAGGGATCCTCCCTTTTCCTCAGAGGCTCTTAGTTAAGACCTTGTTCCTGTGAACACACTTGGGATACAGCATGTTGTCCTGTGCAGGGTAGAAGCAGGAAGAAGGCACTCACTTTCCCTTTCTTCTCGGGTACCCAGGCTTGTCCGGCATGCAACTGCAGCTGAATCCAATTGTTATTATCAAGCAGACAAAAATTAACAAATGTCAGTAAGGATGAAGATGCAGAAAAATTTTTGTACCCTATTAATAGAAAAGTAAAAAAGTCTAGCCATCAGGTAGTGGTTGTGTAGCCCTGAGAAGTCTGCTATCCCCAGCAGACCTTCATTCTCCTGCCACCTCTCTGCCCACAGCGCTATGAAGGGTCACCAAAGTATTTTTTTAATTAGAATTGTTATATACTTATGTAAACTTCACTGCTTTGTCTAATCCAAAGGAATTAAGGTCATTATATCAAACGTGAATAGCATCATTTACTGTAGCATTATGATTGATTGCAAGACAGAAAATCAACTAAGATGTCTGAGATATTATAGACAGATTAATAAAATTTTATTAAACTATATATCAAAATGGAAAGAATAAGATATTACCTTTCATAGAAATATGAAAGGGAAGTGGGGGGGTATTATCTTAACTGAAATAAGGCAGGTACCAAAAAACAAATTCTTCATGTTTTTACTCATAGAGACTAGAGCAGTTAATTGACCATACAGTATTAGAGAGCACAATACCGGTCACTAGTGGGCTAAAAGAGGAACAGAAAGAGAGATAAAAGCCAATAGTGGGTTATCAAAATACAATTAAGAGTGGGGAAAGTTGTTCTGATACTTTAGAATATAGTAGACTACTATAGTCAATGACTCAAAATAATTAGAGAAAAGTGGGCATTCTTATTGTATAAAATAGATATGCCTTCCCCACCCATCTTCCCTGCTCTTGGAATCTTCTTGGGGCACCTTAAGCTGCCCTGAGCTGCTGACCTGGAAGCATACATCCCAAGTATATTCACCATAGGCCTCCCACACCAGGACCATCAAGGAAAACACCCTCCCCATACCTACTTCAACAGGAACATCCAGGGTCTATCCAGATGGCTAAAGGCCCTCAAAAGAGCACAATCAACAAAAGCCAGGGCGATATGACACCCTCAGAGAACAGCTACCCTACATCAGCAAGCACTGAATATCCTAACACAGGCCTTTTAAAAGAAAAATGAATGGATCCCTTAAAGAAATACAGGAAAATTGAATCAAACGGGTGAAGGAAATAAATGAAACAGTGCAAGACCTGAAAGTGGAAAGAGAAGCAATAAAGAAAACACAAACTGAGGGAATCCTGAAGATGGAAAAATCTAGGGAAGAGAACAGGAACAACAGATGCAAGCATCTCCAGCAGAATACAGGAGAAGGAAGAGAAGATCTCAGGCACAGAAGATACATAGAAGACATAGAAGAAACTGATACATCAGTCAAAGAAATGTTAAATACAAAAAAAAAAATTCCTGACATAAAGCACCCAGGCAATCTGGGATACCATGAAAAGGTCTAACCTAAGTATAATAGAAATAGAAGAAGGTAATGAGTCCCAGCTTCAAGGCCCAGAAAGTATTTTCAACAAAATCATAGAAGAAAACTTTCCCAACCTAAAGAAAGAGATGCCTAAAAAGCTTGTGGAACACCAATTAGACTGGACCAGAAATGAACTCCTGCCACATAATAATCAAAACACAAAATCTACAGAGGAAAGAACATTAAAAGCTACGAGGGCAAAAGACCAGTTAACATACAAATGCAGACCTATCAGAATTACATTCAATTTCTCAACAGAAACTCTAAAAGCTAGAAGAGCTTAGACAGAAACCTTGTGACTCTAAACACACACACACACACACACACACACACACACACACACAGATGCCAACCTAGACTACTATACCCAGCAAAACTCTCAATCACCATGCATAGAAAAAAAAAAAGATATTTTAAGACAAATTCAAACAATATCTATCCATAAATCCAGTCCTATAGAAAAATACTAGAAGGAAAACTCTAACAAAGAAGATTAACTACATCCAAGAAAAGACAGGAAATAAGAAACTTCATGCCAGCAAAACCAAAGGAAGCACACACACACACACACACACACGCACACGCACACACACACACACACACACACGCACACACACGCACACACACGCACACACACACACATTCTACCAACATCAAAATAACAGGAATTATCAATCACTGGTCATTAATATCTCTCAACATCAGTGGACTCATGTAATTTTTATTTTGTAAAGCCGATTTTTAATGATGGTTCTAAAATGTTTTAACCTTCCTTTAGCCACAACCTACCAGAGTTACTGGTAAAGAAAGGATATGGGGGAAGTGGACCTATTTAGAAAGGTTCTTTGGAGCAGCTCCTATCTGTGTTGTCTGGAAACTGACAACACAGATAGTTCCTTACAGGTTAGCAGCAGCAGCTCGATCCACTTGCAAACACTTCACAGATGCACCAACATTCTACTTGGTTAGAGTCTGAATAGCAAACACCAATCAGCCGAGGTGGCACGACATAGAAAAGACAGCCAGGCCTCAGCCTCAGCTGGAGTCAATAGGAGGGATCAGAAGAGATGCCAGGAAATGTTCTCAGCTGTGCCTCTCTCAGGGAAGTGAAGATCAGGGAAGATGTAAGACTCACAGATTTGCACAGCTAGCTCTATAAGCAAGCCTAGTGCAGTCTCTTAGACTGTCCATTGAGTCCTTTTTATACCCTCCAAACATTACGTCTCCTCCATGGGTTGCCTCAGCATGTGTCTTGCCTCAACACAAGCATCTGTCTCAGCTGACATCACTCTGCCAATCAGCCTGAGTCCAAGCAGCAAGAAACTGCAGCACACCACTAGTTTCTTTGGTGAGTCTCTCTCTATGGAGTCCCGACAAATGCCCCTCAACTACGCAGTGTAAGGCAGACCAAATATGCAAGTCATTAGCACAGAATCCTTCACCACATGTCCTTTCATATGTTTGGTTTAGCACAACATTCTTTCATCAGTGTCTGCTTTAGCTAGATGTTCCTTCATGAGTCTGCCTTAGTCTTTCACCTGTGTCCACTTCAGCTAAACATTCATGTGTTTGCCCCAGCAAAACACCATCCAACTGACTTTCCACAGAACCCCTAAATTTCCACTTCAGACTCAATTCACCAATAGAAAGACACAGGCTAACAGAATGAATGCAAAAACAGGATCCATCATTCTGCTGCATACAAGAAACATAGTTCAGCAATAAAGATAGACATTACCTCAGAGTAAAAGGAAGAGAAAAAAGTTTTTCAAGCAAACAAATGCAAGAATCAACTTTTCAACCAAATTTAATCAAAGGAGACACAGAAAGATACTTCATATTCATCAAAGGAAAATCTACCAAGATGATATCCTAATCCTGAACATCTATGCCCCAAACACAAGGGCACCCACATTTGTAAAAGAAGCATTGCTAACACTTAGGTCACACATTGAACCCCACACATTAATAATGGGAGACTTCAACATGCCACTCTCACCAATTGAGAGGTCATCCAGACAAAAACTAAACAGAGAAATAATAAAACTAACAGATATTATGAAATAAATGGACCTAATAGGCATCTATAGAATCTTTCACCCAAACACAAAAGAACACACTTTCTTCTCAGCACCTCATGGATCCTTCTCCAAAATTGACCATACAGTCCATCACAAAGAAAGCCTCAAAGCAACATATACAATAACATTGAAATAATGCCATGTATCTTCTCAAGACTACCATGGAGTAAAGTTGTACTTTAATGACAGAAATAATAGAAAGCCTATACACTCATGGAAATTGAACAACTCTGTACTGATGATCTTTGGGTCAGGGAAAAAAAATAAAGAAAGAAATTAAAGACTTTCTAGAATTCAATGAAAATTAAGCTATATAACATACCCAAATTGATGGTGTACAATGAAAACAGTGCTAAGAGTAAAGGTCATAGCACTAAGTGCTTCCATAGAGAAATTAGAAAGTACTCATACTAGCAATTTAAAAATATATCTAACTGCTATAGAAAAAAGAAGCAAGCACACCAAAGAGGAGAAGAAAACAGGAAATAATCAAAATCGGGGCTGAAACCAATCAGTTAGAACCAAATAAAATGATACAAAGAATCAATGAAACCAAGAGCTGTTTCTTTGAGAAAATCTACAGGATAGACAAACACTAGACAAAATAACCAAAAGACAGAGACAGGATTCAAGTAAAGAAAATCAAATATGGAATTGTAGAGATAACAATGGACACTGAGGACTTTGAGAAACTTAAAGCAATTCCACTAAAATCAGGGACAAGGCAAGGCTGCCCACTCTTTCCCTATCTATTCAATATAGTCTTTAGGTACTACAGTGCTTAAAGTACTCAAAGAATTATTAGGTCTTACTTCAAAAGCCTGTACTCCACAAAATTAGGAAATCTTAATGAAATGGATGATTTTCTAGACAGATAACACTTATCAAAGTTAAATCAAGATCAAGTAAACTATTAAAACAGCTCTACAACTCCTAAAGAAATAGAAGCAGTTGTCTCCTAACCAAAAAAATTGAGGGTCAGATGGTTTAAGTGCAGAATTCTACAGGACTTTCAAAGAAGAGCTAGTACCAATACTCCTCAAACTATTCTACAAAATAGAAACAAGAGGAACATTGCCAAACTCATTCTATGAAGCCATGGTCACCCTGACACCTAAACCATACAAAGAAAGAGAATTTCAGGCTGATTTCCTTTATGAACATTGATGCAAAAATACTCAATAAAATACTCATAAACTAAATCCGGGAACATCATCCTCCACAATCAAGTAGGCTTCATCCCAGAGATTCAGGGATGGTTCAATATACAAAAATCCATCAACATAATCCACCATATAAAAAAATACAGGGACAGGAATGGTGCAGAGACTGAGGGAATGACCAACCAATAACCAGCCCAATTTGAGACCCATCTCATGGGCAATCACCAATTCCTGACAATATTAATCATACTCTATTATGCTTGCAGACAGGAGTCTAGTATGTCTGTCATCTGAGAGGCTCCACACAGGAACTGACTTAAACAGATGCAGACATCCACAGTGAAACAGTAAAAGGAGCTTGGGCGCTCTTATGAAGGAATAGGGGGAGTGATTGGGGACCCCCAATGGGGATAGGAACTCCACACAAGAAGACCAATAGCGTCAACTAACCTGGACCATTGGGGCTTTTAGAGAGGGAACCACAAACCAAAGAGTATAAATAAGCTGAACCTAGGCCTCTCTGCACATATGTAGCAGATGTGCAGCTTGGTCTTCATGTAGGTCTGGAATAACTGACTATCCCAAGAGCCGTTACCTATCCTTGGGATATATTATAGCTGGGCTGCCTTGTCTGACCTCAGTGGGAGAGGATGCACCTAGTCCCAGAGAAAATTGATGTAGCAAGGTGGGAGGGATACCCAGGGGCCCCCAACCCACTCAGAGAAGAAGGGGAGGGTGGGGGAAGGATTGTAGCAGGCCCAGGAGGAGGCAATGAGAGGGATATAAAGTGACTAAATAAAAAAGTAAATTTAAAAAATTAAAAACATCACAATATTTAGGGAAATAGAAATTTTAATTGACTATTTCATGTGTGCTTATATCTAATTATAGTACTACACCATTTTCATGCAGGTTTTTTATGAATTAAAATTTTAAATTAAGAATAATATTCACAACAATGTTCTTTAATATATTGCTCTTGGTTTGGCATAGTGCTTTTATTCACAACTTAATGTCATTTTAACTGCAAAAAATTCAAATATTAGCAATGTCAAGTGATCATTAATAAAAACCATTTTAATCAACCAGGAGCTCCATCTTCCTTTCAGCCCATACCTCCAGCTGCAACTGAGGATCTGTAGCCCACACCCCAGCCTACAGCGCTGCCTGTCTTGTGGGAGGCCTACTGCTATCTGGGACAACCAGTCCCAGAGGATTACTACTCCCAAGGACTACCAGGCCAGTCAGCACTAGAAACAACTTGATTGCAAAAGGCATGCACAAGAACATAATCAGCAGAAGCCAGTGCACTGTGGCACCATCAGAACCCAGCTCTCCCACTACAGTAACCCCTAGATATCCTACCACACATGAAGAGCAAAATTGTGACCTTAAATCTCATCTCATGAAGATGATAGAGATCTTTAAAGATGATATAAATTCCTTAAAGAAACTCAGGAAAACACAGTCAAACTGATAGACGCCCTTAAGATGGAAATAAATAAATCCCTTAAAAAATATAAGGAACTACAATTAAACAGATGAAAGAAAGAAATAAAACAGTCCAAGACCTAAAAATGGAAATAGAAGCAATAAAGAAAACACAAATAAAGGCAACCATGGAGATGGAAACCCTAGTAAAAGGAACAAGAACTACATACTCAAGCATCATCAGATTACAAGAGAAGGAAGAGAGAATCTTAGCCATAGAGGATACCATAGAAATTATTGATACATTGATCAAAGAAAATGCCAAATGTAAAAAGTTTCTAATTCAAAACATCCAGCAAAGTTGGGACACTATGAAAAGGGCAAACCTAAGAATAATAGGAATAGAAGAGTGTGAAGATTCCCATTTCAACGGAACAGAAAACATCTTCAGCAAAAACATAGAAGAAAACTTCCCTAACCTAAAGAACAAGATGGCTATAAATGTACAAGTCTTTTGAGAATTCAATGAAAATGAAAGCAAAACATATCCAAACTTATAGGACACAATGAACACAGTGCTAAGAGGAAAATTCACAACATTAAGTGACTTCATAAAGAAATTGGAGAGATCTCATACTAGCATCTTAACAGCATATCTGGAAGCTCTCGAATGAAAAGAAGCAAACATGCTCAAAAGGGGTAGATGCCAGGAAATAGTCAAACTTAGGACTGAAATTAATCAATTAGAAACAATGAGAACAATACAAAGATTCAATAAAACCAATTTTTAAAATGGGATGCAGAACTAAACAGCGAATTCTCAATACAAGACTCTTGAATGGCTGAGAAACACTTTAAAAAATGTTCAACATACTTAGACATCAGGAAAATGCAAATCAAAACAACCCTAAGATTCCACCTTACATCAATCAGAATGGCTAAGATCAATAACTCAAGCAACACTCCTCCATTGCTGGGGGATTGCAAAGTTGAAAACCCACTCTGGAAATCGGTCTGGCAGTTTCTCAGAAAATTGGAAATAGTTCTACCCGATGGCCCAGATATACCTCTCCTGGGCATATACCCAAAAAATACTCCACCATCCCACAAGGATACATGCTCCACTATGTTCATAGCAGCTTTATTGGTAATAGCCAGAAACTGGAAACAACCCAGATGTCCCTCAACTAAAGAATGGATAAGAAAATATGATTTATTTACACAGTGGAATACTACTCAGCTATCAAGAACAAGGATATCATGAACTTTGCAAGCAAATGGATGGGACTAGAAAATATCATCCTGAGTGAGGTAACCCAGACCCAAAAGAACATGCATGGTATATATTCACTGATAAGTGGATATTAGCCATAAAGTACAGGATACCCATGCTACATCCCTCAGACCCAAAGAAGTTAAACAATAAGGAAGGCCCAAATGAGGATGCTTGAATATCACTTAGAAGGGGGAATAAAATAGTTACAGTAGGCAGAGGAATGAATGGAAATGGGTAGTAGAAGTCATGGAAGGGAATGAGGAGGCATCAGCATTAGATGTGGGAAAGAGACAAGAGAGAGGACCAGGGGGAAGAGAAAATGAATGGAAATCTGCAGCCGCTGGGGCGGGACATCAGCGGAATCTCTAGAAAGCACCAGAGACCTGGGATGGAGGAGGCTCCCAGATATCAATGCAGGTGACCTTAGTAGAGATGCCTAACAGTGGGGACATGAAACCAAAAGAAGCCACAGTCAGAGGAGTCTGCACTGGAACGTTTATACTGATGTCATTCTTCAGATTTAGGAAGTTCGTAGCCAATTATTAAGCATTTCTTTGCCTGTTCTGCTTGTTTTCTGGAACTTCTACAGTGTGAACTCGGAACTGCTCCAACTGTCTGTGAAGCTCCGTTCACTTTTTGCAGTCTAATTTGTCACCCTTGACTCAGCAGCTTCAGCTTTCACCTTCAAACAGTGTTGCTTCTTATTGCCTTTGAATTCCTTTATAATTTTTCACCTGTTAGTGTAATTTCCCTGCAGTTTTTTAGAGTATCCATTTCTTTATCGATGTTTTCAATTTTCTTTATAAACTATGTCTTGACTTACTCCACATCTTTAATTGTTTGAGTTTCTTCATGAACTTTGTGTTCATGGTTTAGGCAGAATGTGGCATTAAGTTGAATTTGGGGAAACTTAAAATGAATTATTTTCCAAGTAGGTGTCATAATTTCCTGTCTCTTTATCATGTTTATTGTTTTAGAAATGGCACAGTAGAATTTAATATGTGCTAACTATGGGAGTCATATTATCTTTCATCTTAAAGACTTTCTTTTACCTGTTTTAAGTCTGAAGTACGGTCATCACTTACAGACTTCTACCATCAACACAAAATAACTAAAGCAAATAATTTCACCTGTTCCCACCCTAGATGATTAGCTTCATGAAGAGAAGACTCAGGTAAATCTCTGTGGGAGGCTGAGGGTTACAAAGCATAAAAGGGAAGTGGAAAAAAGCCAGCAGAGTATGCCAAAGACGAGAGAAAGATTAAACAGAGGGCTGGTGATCCAGTCATGTGGGAAGAAAGTCAGGTGCTGGTCAGCTCTGGAGTTTGAGTTTGCTACACAATATAGCATGCTTGTAAAAAAAAATGAACAACAAATGAAACCAAACAAACAAAAACTCAAGTCTGACTATAGCGGACTAGAATATCTTACTCTTAAACCGGTTTGAGGGAAAAAAGTTCAAATAACTTAATTGTATAATATGCATGTGTTTTATATATGAGTGTATGTATGTATGTATGTATGTACCTAAAGAAAAGGACATAGCAAGAAGCACAGAAATAAGAAACTACAAAATATGATTACAAAAACACAACCAAGTATATCAGTAATTATCATGCTGTCTCTGGGTTAAACCCATGCACTGGTGAAAATACTTATTCAAAATGCTTAGGACCTGAACTATTTCTAGTTTTAGATATTTTTAGTTATAAGGAAAGTCTTAGCTAGGGTCTCATTGCTGTGAAGAGACACCATGACCAAGACAACTCTTATAAGGACAACATTTAACTGGAGCTGGCTTATAGCTTCAGAGTTTCAGTGCATTATCATCAAGGCAGGAAAATCACAGTGTCAGGCAGTCATGGTGCAAAAGGATCTCAGAGTTCAACCTCTTCATCTGAAGGCCCTAGAAGAAGACTGGCTTCTAGACATCTAGAATAAGGGTATTAAAACCCAGGCCCACAGTGATACACTTCCTCCCACAAGGCCACACTTCCAAATAGTGTCACTCCCTTGGTCAATCATATTCAAACCACCACAAGGAATACCTACATATACACTATGAGATATATTGGGAAGATATCCAGATCTGAAATTAAACTTTAATTATGTTTCATATTCACTTAGAAAGCTTGCCAGGAGGTTTATTTTATAAAAGACATGAGTAGTCTTATGCATAAGGCAAACTATTTTATAATTTGTATAGCAAATTATATTTTACAGTTTCAAGTAGTATATTTCACAATATAGAGTATTTTTCACCTGTATCAGCATTCAAAATATTTCAAACTTTGGAGCAGTTAAAATTTGGGGTTTTTGGATCAGAGATGATCAGTTTGGATTGAAAGAGAAAGATTCTTACAATGGGAGGAACACTGCGCTTATAGTATCTTCAGAAACCCAGGTACAGCAAATCAACACCAGGAAGGAGGTAAAAATATAGGACAACTGAAGCAAGTGCCAGCAAAATAAATAGTAGATAGAGTAAAATTAAAGACAAAGTAGAATTAAGGATGAAAATACTAAAAGAGGAAAGGATGTTGATGTTTCATACGAATGAAATGTAAAATCCACTAAAACATTTGTAGGGTCATAGATAGCCACACTCCTCACAATTTACCTTTGAAATCGAAATCTTGTAAAACTTAAAAAAATCTGATGGTGCCACAACCAGTGAGAAAATTTAACTCAAGTAACTTCAAAAACATTAACAAAGATATAAAAAATTTTAATGTTCGTATTGGTTGAAATATAAGGTGTTGTAGGACTTTGTTCTCTAAACATACAATACAGGTACATTACAAACACACAGGCATTTACAAATACTCCATGCATTAGAAAATTAAAAAAAAACAATAGTAATAGCTTCAGATCAAAAGACAGAATGGACCATTTAATGTGTTAGAATCCAGTACAATTATATTGAAATACTATAAAATAAAATCCAGTTAAAACCCAGATTTCACATCAAAATGTCAGCAACCAAAAAGCTGACAACAGATTCCAGAGCAACAGAACCTTTGGATAAAAGAAGAAATCGAGTGGAAGCAGAAATGCTGGAAAAAAAAATCATACATCTAGATGTGGGATAGATTACTAAGGTCTTAGAAATTGTAAAGAAAAAAAACAGAAGGAAGATGTACATTGAACAGGCACATTCGTTGTTCAATCAAGTCAATATTCACAAAATGTGTAGTAATTAATGATAAGTATTTTATAAAAACTAAATACACCTCTAACTCTAGAAGCTAAGCAACAATAAAGTGAACCAGAGAAAGAAGAAAATTATAGCAAAAATATAGTGATATTGATGGTAGTGAATTACCAATAAAACAGAAGAGTGGCTCAAAAAGTCCCTGATGAAGTACTTAAGATTAGGGTCAGAAATTTAATCAAATAAAAGAGAGAGATGTAATACTCACACATGTATGTGTGTGTGTGTGTGTGTGTGTGTGTGTGTGTGTGTGTATGTGCACAGACCAGAGATGGAACAAATGAATATACAAATTTTTCCCAATTTTTATTAGGTATTTACTTCATTTACATTTTAAATGCTATCCCCAAAGTCCTCTATACCCTTCCTCCCCCCCCCCCCGTGCGCTCACCTACCCACCCACTCCCCCTTCTT